>NC_056725.1:1137092909-1137150409 GCF_019279795.1 Protopterus annectens
TTGATTGTCAGATGTCATATCCTGCGGAGTAGCGCTGTGAATGCGACACCATTTTTGCTGGCAACTAAGTGCGTTTCAGCTAGATTCATAAAGTGACACTATTTACTGGCCTTTGCCCGCCACGGATGTGTGCCTTTGTGCAGATGTCTTGCTCTAACAGGAGTTAGGTGTCTTACCATGAAACCCATGTCAATACAAGTGTACCTTGTCCTGTAGAATGCCGACATTTGTGCAGTCACTGACACCTGCTTTGTAGCTGTGGAGAGCACACCAACCTTGTCAGGTCACTCATCCCAGCATACCTTTAGACCCCAAATGAAGGCCTTCAAAGCCACAGGAGGTGGAGTGTTGAACATTAGCATACACATCCACATCTCCAGGCTGGCCAAACAGTATTACGCATGGGTGACATCCCGAGTGCAGTTAATAGTTGACAAAACACCTACTCAAATCATTGCTAGCTACAGGCCTCCAACCATGACTATGGACACCCACCACACCTATTGGGACCTGCTGGATTCTGTCAGGATTCAATCATCTACCTTGCTCCTGGATGACCTCAAATATCCAACCATATATGCATGACCTATGCCACCTGAACATTAATGCACATAGGTTCCTCTGCTTTGTCAATGGCAATGGAGTGGATCAGCCAGTCAACACTCCTACAACAAGTGGAAATATCCTGTACCTGGTCCTAACAACATGAGTAGCCACTGTAGCACTCCTACAGAGCCATTCTCCTTGGTAATATCTGACCATATAGCCATCAATGTTCAGGTCACCATCTCCCCTGCCCCCCCCCCCTTGCAGTGCCAAACAGAATGAACTGTACACAAATTACTATAAATCCCCTCAGAGCAGGTAGAAGTAGCTGTACAGCCAACGACCCATTTGTTGGAACTATCAGCAGTGCCCAGGCCCACCCCATAATACTATGTGGGCAACTACATAGCTGTATGGAATCAGCAAAGCTGACAGGACATCATCTCCCTCAAGGTAGGGTAAATGCCTGTGGTGGACAGCAGCAATACACAAATACCATAATCAGTGGAAACAATTGTTGGATGGGCCAAGAAGGAACAGGTGCCTCATTGAAAGCAATGTCACTTGGTCTGCACAAGCAAATAACAGTCACAGGTGATGTACCCTGAGGCTGTCTTTGAGTGCAAATTGGACACATCTACCAAGGCCAATCACTAGGCCTTCCACAAATGTGTCTGCAATTCCAGAGGCAACACACAAATCTGCTCTGTAGTGGTGGTCAATAACACCACATACACATATGGCATAAATATAAGCAACCGGCTACAGACAGATGAAGTGTAAACATTACCCCCTATCCCCCCATTGGTACAAATGTGCATATACAGCACCTGCCCCCCTCCTCTCATCATCAGGAAGCAAGTCCGTAATACCCTCTCAAAGGCAACACACAGAGGTCTCCATAGGCCTGATACCATCCCTGGCTGCATCCTACATGAACACAGGCATGGGCTCTCACATCCATTCTGCACTGTAGTCAACCACAGCCTGACCACTGGTGTCATCCCATCTGCACAGATGACAGCCACTGTCATCCCTATACACAAAGGCAGAGCAATCCACTGACCCAGCCAATATTATGCACATCAGCCTAACTAGCCTGCTCTACAGGACATGGAAGTCAATATCAAGGACATTATGAACAGGGACGTTGGCAACACTGAAACGCCTGGGCCCACACACCATGTTATTGTCAAAGGGAGATCAGGCCTGTTAAACCTGGTTGACCTGTCTGAAGTGGTCAGCAAACACAGTGATGAGGGGAAGATGGTGAACAATGCCTGCCTTCACCTAGCCCAGTCCTCTCACACTAATCCCCAGGTGGACAGGATACATACGCCTACACAGCTAGGCACCAACCTGTAGATTACCAGATGGGTAGCTAACTGGCCCAATGATAGTACCCACTCAGTAATAGTAGTGGAACCCACCTCTAGTAGTAGATTCTTCCACAACAGTGTACCCCAAGGCTCGGACTGGGGTCCTCTATTGTTTGAGATATACATATCTGAGGTACAGGACAAAAGTAGTGGTCTGTGGCTAACCAGGTGTACAGATGCATGCAAGCTGGCCAGTTTCATACATTCCCCTACTGATGTGAGCATCTTCCCAAGTGGCACTCACCCGATTACTGACTGGTGCAAGAAGCATTACTGCAAATTGAATGCCAGGAGAGGCATCATTCCCCCTGTTGTGGCAGATGTCATCCACACTAAGTATGAAAGTAATAATGTACTGAGCATGCAATCAGGTGTGAGGTGACTTGTGCACCGAGGTTGGTAGCAACCTGACAGTTTCCCACTGTGTGGGCACCATTGTACTGAAGGCCATCTACATGGCCCACCTCACAAATATGGGTATGTCATTCAGTAACCAGGAGGCCACAACATCCCTGTACTCCACCCTTACCAGATGCACTACCATGTACAATGGCTCCTTTGACATGTACCTTGCCAAGCAAATGCAGCAGTTGCACAAACCACAGAATTTTATGATCAGGCAATTCCAGGGTCTGCAACACCTACCCTATACAGGTAGGTTGAAAGTCTTGTCCCTGCACTCAGTCTCATACAGTCTGATCATAGGTGACCTGTGTCTGGCAGACAAGGTCATGTCCAAACCAGCCTTGATGGCATTTCTGCATATCTGTAAGACATATTGCACTCATGCATCATGCATGCAAAGTCTTCACTTGGTCTGTGACATGTACAGTACGATAGTGTGGCATCCCACACAATACACTGTATGTAAAATACACTCCCTCCCCATATCTAGCAGAGTATGTGTATAGCCCTCTGGAAGAGGAAGCTGGGCAACTGCATGGGAAATGGATGAGACACTCCTGGGATCCTGTGTGTGTCCCAGATGGGCAGGAGAAATAGGTGCTGTCTTGGAAGGGGCATGGGTGAAAGTCTGGCCCAGGCTTATGAGGGCATCGGGGCCAATAGCCTGGTATCATCTTATGAGGCTATGCACCTAGTACTTTACATGTGTCCTGTATGTATTGCAGACTGTCCTGCAATGTTGTGTGAAATTAATCCCTGTGAGTCTGAACTGTGTATGTACTGCAGTGATAGTGTATAGTCCTGTCCACTCATCAGTTATCACCACATATCATTATACCTTCTCAATGTGTGTGTGGTCTGTATAGCAGTAAGTCAGCTCTTACAGTATGTGCATATGTGCTTGGTGACACTGTATAGCTCACTCCAATAGCCTTGGTCTTACCCAAAATTACCATTCTGCTACTAGGCCCATCAAACAGTAGGATTTGCCACTCTTTGTTGTGGGCTGGACAGTAGCAGTGATAGAGATGGATTGCAGCAGGCAGAACTACCGTAAGGTCTGCCCTGAAGGGCCCATAGGTGTCATAGCTATGCCAGTCTGTACCAGGAGTGTGTGTGTGTGTGTGTGTGTGTGTGTGTGTGTGTGTGTGTGTGTGTGTGTGTGTGTGTGTGTGTGTGTGTGTGTGTGTACCAGCCAACCTTACAGTGCAGGTATTAATTTACATATGTTGTCTTCCACTCACAGGTGATGATGGGGGTCGTGGTCCCACACAAAACCTGATGTCAGTATCTCTGCAGACTCTGACAATGATGATAGTCATAGTGAGGCACAAGTGGGGTTGTCAGGGGCTGAATCTGTGCCATTGGTTGGCATCCCACTGTTGTACACAACAATCCCTGCACACAGTCACGATGCCCACACATACCCCTCCCCCAGTGGCCACAGATAATGGACAGTCGGTGGGTGGTGGCATGGAACAGCTAGTGTGGTGAGTGTAGACACTTGCCATAGATAGAGTGCAGGTGAGGTCCCACATAGGCGGATGGACAGGAGTGCTCGCATGAGGACTACTGCCCATCCAGCCCCTGTCACAAGTGCCACAGCAGTTGTCAACAGACGCATGTTTTGGGCCATCATGGAGGCACAGGCATATACTGACTACAACACCAGACAAATACTCAGGGTCTTGGATGCACATCTTCCTGGTATCCATGGCCACCTACATGACCTTGTTGAGGCCACACGTGAGAATACTGAGGTCATGAATAGATGGTGGGGTGAGACTGTGGCACTCCTTGACCGGCAATGTCTGTGCTGCAGCATGTGGTAGGAGATGGGCTGCAGCCATGTGGATGGAGGTCAGCACAATGATCAGCTGAGGTTCTACAGAGCCATGCACCTTCACACTCCTGTAGTAGCATTACTGAAGGGGAGTTGCTGTCCACACCAAAATGCAGCAGGCCATGGGTACGTGGTCTTGGCCAGTCCTGTCAGGGACATGGATACAGCAGACAGCAATCACCATCGGGGAGTAGTACTGCATCTGGCCTTGGGCCTGGTGATGCCAGTGAGACCCCTGGCAGGACCAGTTCATGTGTTTGTGGCCAGAGATGATGAAGTGTACACCCTGCCATGTATGGTCCAGAGCTGTCCAACATACCCCTGTGTAGAGCAGCCACATGGCATGACTGTGTGCATATAAACACATACACACATCACCATCACAGCCAGGTCACCTCCAGGCACACAGACACCACTCCAGCATGGCCCATTCATAGAACACCCATCCAAACACACACATATGATGTCAACCATATGCCTCAGCCTAGGCCTCTGGCAAACCCACACAACACCCTGTGCATATGATGATACCTGTACCACATTGCTGTCATCCATACCACTGATGCAGGGACATGCTAATATGGTTCTGATGAACAGGGTGAAATAAGTACAGTTTAGCTATGTAATTCTGTGTAAATTGCTGTCAGCTGGCATTTGTAATGGGTATACTGCAGAGTGTGTGTACCTTTTCAGCCATGATACATAATTGGTGTTAGTAACACAGCTGAATGTAGTCTCACATGCTGTATTCTGTTTGTGTTCTAGGTGTCTGTGTGTAGCAGGATGTGGCCCTGCAGACATTGCCAGTGATGGGTATGGCAGAGTGGTAACACATCGGCCATGTCATCACTGATGTACAGCTGTATATGTACACATTTACCAGGTCTGTGTAACAGTTATTGCATGTGTCATGGAGCTTATAGGGCTGAGGGGTGTATACAGGTAAGTTTATGGTGACTGACATCAGCAGTTCTTGTAAAGTGGACAATGGTAAGTGTAGTGGGTGTAACACACCTCAGATTGGTAAACCCTGCACCCCCAGAGGATATTGTGTCGACCAAACACACACAGAATACTGTTCCCACACACACACACACACACACACACACACACACACACACACACATACACACACACACACACACACACACACACACACACACACACACACACACACACACAGGATCACAGTTGCCAGTGTTGGGTTTGGAACCCCTACCCATCTAGTTAGTTGTAGTGCAGTTTTATGTGGTTATTGCAGGTGGCATGGAACTAATAGTGTGATGAGTGTTCCAAGATACCTGTAAAGTGAATAACATCATGTGCCCTTGTAAGGTATTCCAGTGGGGGATGTACTGGGTGGGAAAGGACTCATAATACTATTACCTATGAGTCTACACACTCATACACACTACTATACAACCAATGCACACATGCACACATTTGCCAGTACTGACATTAGCAGCCCTGCCTATCATGTTATTCATTCCATACTGTTACATAGCTGTTGCACAGATATCTCTATGGTAGATGTGAACAGCGAGCTTCATAAAGTGGACCTTGGAATGTGTACTGGGAATACCATGGCCTAATATTGTAAACCACCACCACACAATGGATATAGGTCACACACACACACACACACACACACACACACACACACACACACACACACATATATATTTGACAGGACTGAGATTGGAACCCCTACTTATTGCTACTACACTGTTATGCATTTATCGCATGCACCACAAAGCTTACAGGGTGAAAAGTGTCCCAAGGTAATTCTAAGGTGAACAACATCATCAGGCCTTGTAAAGTATGGCAATGAGAGGTGTACTGGGTGAGAATGGACTCAAAATACATTAACCTACAGTTTACACACTTACAAACACAAATACACTCATACACACACTTGCCATGACTGAGATTAGCAGCCTGCCTATCTTGTTAGTCAGTCCATACTATTACATAGTTCCTGCATGCAGCACAGAGCTTATTGGGCTGATGAGTGTCAACAGATGCCTCTATGGTTGATGAAGAAAGCGGGCCTTGTAAAGTGGACCTTGGGATGTGTACTAGGAGTACCATGGACTAAAAATGTAAAACCCACCCCCTCAATGGATATAGTTCTCACTCAAACACAGGCTACAGTTCTCATACACACACTTGTCAGGACTGAGATTAAAACCCCTACCTATCTTGTCATTGCTGCTACAGTGTTATGCATTTATTGCACGTGCCACAAAACTTATAGGGCAAATAGTTCTTCTAAGGTGAACAACATCACCAGCCCTTGTAAAGTATGGCAATGGGCAGTGTACTGGGAGAGCGAGGCCTCAAAATGCTGTATCCTACAAATATACACACTTATACATATTTACACACACACACACACACACACACACACACACACACACACACACACACACACACACACACACACACACACACACATTTTTCAGGACTCAGATTGGTACTATAGTGGTATGCAGGTACCGCACACACCACAGGGCTTGTAGGGTGAAGAGTGTCCCAAGGTACCTGTAAAGTGAATAACATCACCAGCCCTTGTAATGTATGGTAATGGGAGGTGTACTGGGTGAGAAGGGCCTCAAACTACTTTCACCTACATGTTTACACACTCACAAACACTTTTATACACACTAATGCACACACACACACACACACACACACACACACACACACACACACACACACACACACACACATATGCCAGTACTGATGCATAGGTTCCTAGGTGTGTACTAGGCGAATGGCCATGGAACCTTTACAACCCTAGCCCATAGGATTACCCTGGCATCGTGCCACCTGATGTTACTCCTCAGTGTGTCTATTGAGCATAGCCACTGGAGTGATTCCCAGGGTGAAATTTCTATTCCCCATCCACTCATTCAGATTTCTCTTGCAGAAGGCCAATGAGGCACTATGCTTGACATGTATGTGAAGTTTATTCCATAGCATGACCAGTCTCTGGGTTATGAACCTGTTCCTCCAGCATGTTCTGTTGATTGTGGAAATGGGGTTGAGGTCTCTGGGGCATGTGGTGTGGATGGACTTGGGTTTCTTTAGATGTAGCATGCCTAACAGAGCTGGGTCAGACATGGCTTTGTAAGTCAAGCAGAGATCGCCTCTAAGTAGCCAATATGAGACAGAGAATAGTTGGAGTTATTGGAGTCTGTCCATATAGGACAAGTAATTAAAGCCTAGGATCCTCTTTGTGAGGTGCTTTTGCAGCCTCTCCAGGTGTTGCAGGTGTCTAGTGAGGTACATGCCAAATGGGCCATTGTACTTGATGATTGGCCTAATGAGGGAAGAGTAGAGAGAGATTATGACCTCTTTCTTCCTGGATGCAACACCCTTAGTAATAAGATGTGCCACATAAAAGGACTTTCTGACCACAGTGGCACTATGGTGGTCAACATCAACAGAGAGGTCGCTGTCAACTTGTGTTCCCAATTCTCTTATAATGACTTCTGTGTTCAGTGCACTACCATCGATGTGGTGATTCATGGAACCAAGTTGTTCCCGAAGGGGATGGTGATACATTTTCTGGCACTGAGCTTAAGTCCAGGGTTCTGACAACAGTCATAGGTCTCAGTGAGGCCTTTCTTCAGGATGTTAACATCACTTGGGGAAGTAATAATAGCACCCACCTTGCAGTCATCTGCAAACATTGTCAGCCAGTCTCTTCATGTTGGGCTGGACTTCAGAGGCATAGATACTGAACACAAGGGGACCAAGGACCAGACCCTGTGGTACTCCACTCATGACTGGTCAGCAGTCTGACATGGAGTCCTCTGCTTTCACACTGTGAGTTCTGTCAGCCAGTTTGCAACCCACCTAGTGATATAGGGGTTGATGGCTAGCTGAGTGTGTTTGTCTATGATTCCTGAGTGGTGAATGGTATCAAAGGATTAGAAGCCCCACCTATCTTGCTATTTATTCCATACTGTTACATAGTTATTTCACATGGCACAGAGCTTACCTGGCTGCAGAGTGTCTACAGCTACCTCTACAGTGGATCACAACAGTGGACCTTGTAAAGTGGACACTGGGACATGTACTGGGTGGACCACAACAAAAAATTGCAAAACCCACCCCCAATGGATATGGTTCACACACACACACACAAACACACAAACACACACACACACACACACACACACACACACACACACACACACACACACACACACACACACACACACACACACACACAAAAACATGCCAGGACTGAGATTAGAACCCCTACCTATCTAGTTATTGCCACTACAGTGTTATGCATTTATCGTAAATGCCACGGAGCCTATAGAGAAAAGGGTGTCCCAAGGTACTCCTAAGGTGAGGAACATCACCAGCCCTTGTATATTATGGCAATGGAAGATGTACTGTGTGAGAAAGGCCACAAAATACTTTAGCCTAGAGATATACACACTTACAAACAAAAATACACTCATACATTTGCCAGGACTGATATTAGAACCCCTACCTAACTAGTTATTTGTACTATAGTGTTACACAGTTATCGCATGTGCCACAGAGCTTATAAGGCTGAATGCTGCCCAAAGGTAATTCTAATGTGGCTGACATCAGCAGGACTGCTAAAGTAGGGCAATGGGAAGTGTATTGGGTGTGAATGGGTCAGAATCTTTAACCTTCAAACACATACACACAAACACACACACTTTTACATTTGCCACGACTGAGATTAGAATCCCTACCTAACTAGTTATTTGTACTACAGTGTTATGCAGTTATCGAATGTGCCACACAGCTTAAAGGGCTAAGAGCTGCCCAAAGGTACTTCTAAAGTGACTGACATCAGCGGGACTGCAAACGTAGGGCAATGGGAAGTGCACTGAGTATGAATAGGCTCATAATCTTTAACCTACAAACACACACTTTTACATTTGCCAGGACTGAGATTAGAACTCCTCCCTATTTAGTTATTTGTACTATAGTGTTATGCAGTTATCACACATGCCACAGAGCTTATAAGGCTAAGAGCTGCCTAAAGGTACTTCTAATGTGACTGACATCAGCAAGACTGATAAAGTAGGGCAATGGTAAGTGTACTGGTTGTGAATGGGCTCAAAATCTTTAACCTCCAAACAAACACACACACACACACACACACACACACACACACACACACACACACACACACACACACACACACACACACTTTCACATTTGCCAGGATTGCAATTAGACCTCCTATCTAACTAGTTATTTATACTACAGTGTCATGCAGTTATCACACATGCTACTGAGCTTACAGAACTAAAGTCACTCCAAAGGTACTTCTAAGGTGAATGACATCAGCAGATCTTGCAAAGTAGGGCAATGGGAAGTGTACTGGGTGGGAAAGGTATCATAATACATAGACCTACACACACACACACACACACACACACACACACACACACACACACACACACACACACACAAATATAGGTGAAGTGATATTACAACCCCCACCTCATTACCATTGGACAATGAATCTCATCTTTATGCTGGCACGTGCCAGTGGTTACAACTGGTATGCAACTGTCTGCAGCAGGACATTACCCTCTGCCATTCAGGCTATCCCTGTGTATGACTCACTCTGTGTGTGTGTCTACCTGTGTATCTCACCATCTTTCTCTCTCTTCTCCATGTCTATGTGTGTGTATGCTTGACATATTGTAATATGTTGCCCATATATATGTGTGTGTATCACATGCAACAGATTCAGATATATCACATATGGGCCACCTACAGCTGGCTGTAGGTAATCCTGTCTGATGGATGTGTGTGGAGACAGGTGTACATAGCTGTATGTATGCAAAGACATCTGCACAATACAGATTTATATAGTCCATTGTGATTTCAGACACGTGCTTTATTTCTCTATGTATGTATGCAAAGACATCTGCACAATACAGATATATATATATATATATATATATATATATATATATATATATATATATATATATATATATAGTCCATAGTGGTTTCAGACATGGGATTTATTTCTCTAAGTGTAGGAGCATGCCCAGTATGACCTTCTATAGTAAGTGTGGGTATCCATTCCAGGAATAGTTGTAACTCCAGTCCGGGGTGTTGTGTGTTACAGCCATAACTTGCAGCCTGTTTGTGCAAGATATCTGGAGACAGGCTGCTAATATGAGGAAACAATGGCCGAAACATAGGGGGGATACTGTAACTATTGCTTTTATTAATGTATGAGTTGCTTGAGTTATAGGGTTTGTTTTAGCAGACATTTTCTGACTTATGTAATGTTTGACACTGTAATGCATTGTGTCATTACCTACTGACAGATATCATTGGATCATCAAAGTTATTTACCAGAGAAATACAAAATGGATGATGCACAGACCAATATTATGAGGCAAAGGCTAGACATTCTTGCACAATCCAGCCAGTTAGGAGGTGTGGATGCAGCCAATTGACTGATGAAGCTGCGTAAAAGGTCCAGCACCTTGGTGATATACTGGCTGGAGATCTCCTGGTTGTGCGGTATTCTTCTTACCTGAAGGGTCATATCCTGGTGTGGCCATACCTCTCAAATGCACAGATTCTCACAGATTATCCACATGTATACCTCATATATCTGGTCAGCTTCCCTTAACATTGTGTTTTTTTATCAAGTTTGTTGCAAATCACTCAGGGTTGCAGTCGAGGAATAATGACCGAACATTAGAGTTTCAGACTTCACACCCTTCATGACATCCATGCTACTACACACCCCCTCTGTTATTCTATCACCTTTCTAACATTGTGAGAGCATTATTTCAAGTGTCCCTATAGTTGGCCCTTTATCCCACCATTATGTATGGCTTTGTCCAGACTTCTTGCGCTATGAGGTTGAGAGGTATGCTACTAGCATTTAGTGGCATGGCTATTCATTTGCATTTTGTTGACTGTGTTATGTTGGTAGTATGGACCCCATGACATTCCCTACAATGGCACTATGGGTGAGGTGAGGCATGGGCCTTTGCCAGAGGCCTGTAGGCCATGTGAGACTGCATGGTCCTCCATCTGTAGCAAGGCAGTGCATTCTGTCACTCACATGTTCCCAGGCTCCCAGGCAGTGGATCCCCCTGGGGTGACAATGGTAAGTGAGTCAGGTGTTACTGACAATCACTTTCTGTTCGTATTGATCTATCTCTCTGGGTGACAGGAGGATGCTGCTTACGGTTAGGGACATACCTGCATGGGACACATATTCAGCATGCTGCATCATGTCTGTCTTTCTATAGTCCATGAGATACTTCTGACATCATTCACACCACCATGAACCAGGCTAGTGTGATACCTGTACCTATTGTGGGGTGACTTGAGTGCATGTGTGATATGGCAGATTATGGCACCTGCCAAACAAGTAATCGTGACTTTCTCCTTATCCTGCCTGGTATGTGGCACATCTGTGTGCCTCACAGTGGAGCCTTCTATGAATAATATGTTGTGTGCATGGTAAGACCTTAGTGTTTGCAGGACCCTGGTGTGTGAAGTATGTGTGGTCTGCTGTATATAGGTTTGGGAAGTTCTCATGTGTTTTTGGCTCTGAGGTGTCCTTTACTTGGGGTTTGATTTGGTGTGGACCTCCACTTGTATGAGGGTGTTCGTTATGTATTTGCAGGTGATGCTTACTGACTCCATACACTGCAGGGCACCTATGTTACTGCAAATGTGCTCTGGTGTGCACATTCTCCATTTGTCTGGCCATTGGTTCCCCTCCCCCTTCTGTGTGTCTCTTCATCCTTCTGTAGTCTGGTCACAGCTTTGCCCACAGTGGCTCCTGTTATGTATTTGTAATTCTGATGTGAGCAAGGTAAATGCAGTAACATCACACACAAGGTTATGAACTACACACCTCTGGGCATACCTATTTGGCAGGTTGTCCATCATTGCACCACTACATCTGCTGGGGTCCTCAGAAAGTTTGTGTTACCATGGTATTATGCGGCTACATATTGGCCTAGCTGTCAAACTGTCACTGACTGTGACATGTGGACAGGCCCACATATGACAATCAGACAAAGGCCCACACATGGGGACAGGGTGTTGATACTGTTCTGCCATACATCAGACAGTTGGGGGACCAGTTTGTTTCTTGCTTGCTTTCTGTTATGGGTGTGACATCCACTTCTCCACTGTCTCCCATTGATGTTTTGACATGACCTTTTCTTGTTTTGCAAATACTTTGCAGGTGAATGCAATGTTAGGACAAGTAGAACAGATATACAAGGCATACTTATGCTCCTTCTGTGACAACCTGCCATTCCAGGGGTATGGCTATTGGCCAGTGACATGTTGTCAGTGCTGACATAGTATGGTGGCAGCCTTTTATGACCTGCCAGTACACTGACCTTCAGGTACCTGCTGTGCTACTAGGCACCATACCTCTCTACATATGAGAGCCAGACATCTGGACAAACCCATACATAATTGGGTGACAAAGACCTAAGCATAGGGATCATTTTAACTATTGGCCTTGCAAAATTAGAAGGGTGATACAATAACAGATTTTGATTTAGCATACATTTTCTATAGGATATGAAGTCAGAGACACTACAATCTGTCATTATTTTCTGAATTTAGACTTTCGTGGTTTGCCAATGATTTGCCATAAACCACTATTTCATGATAAAGACACCACAAATATGATGCCCTATCCAGCTTATCGGCAGTAATGGATATTGACATCTGGATAGTGTGTACAACTCCTACTGTAGGTGTAGCTGACATGCAAAATAATTGGCACTGCGATTCTTGGAACATGGCCCTGTCTACCACAGTACTGCACCTAGGCCACTAAGACACAACAGCCGGGAGTAAGTGCTGGCCACATCCTGACAGTATTTCACACACATATCTATAGATCATTGATATCCTGCATATTGGGGACATGCAACAAGTTATCATGTTGATTGGGACAGCCCTGGCAATGTGTGCTCTGCTGCTATTACCCTATATACTTACATGTTACTGCATTTCTATGGGAATATGGGTGTGGAGGGCCACACCTGTCAATGGTACACATTTGCACATACTATGCTGATATTGGCTTTACATTTTGGTTCCATTTAGCATAGTATTGTGCCCTGTCTTGGAGAATACAGGCATATCACTAGAGACCACAGGTTCATTGTACTGGCATACAACTGAGTTTCAGACTTCTTACCCTTCAGAGCCTTACTGCAACTGCAAGGCCTGCTGTGATATCACTGTGTAAGTCTATAGGGGGTATTCCATCATTGTCGCCATTTGTGGGCCTTTGCCAGATATTCCTTTATGGTTTTCTATGGCTGACATGCTGGGTGAGTCTGAGGGGTGAGTATGGGATCCTCACATTGACATCCATGCATGTGACCTATGACCCCCCCCCTTAGTTGGCTCCCACATATACTGCAGTGGGATTTGTCACCTTGGATAATACTGCATAGTGTGGGGAAGCCAGTATTGGGCAGATATTTCCTGATGTCCCACATAGCTGTCAGTTGTCTGCTGCTACCATAGTAGGCCGCCCCATTCCCTTGCATGCATGCAGCGATACCATAGTTATGGTACCAAAACATACTACTCCATTCATTTATTATTTAGAAGACTGACTTACCTTGTGCCTGTGGCAGTTGTGGGGATGGTGGATGAGGGTTGACTCTGTCGGATGCATGCAGTACACTGCCTATACATGGTAAACTACATGTAGTGTGGCATCCATTTACTGTGTGTGTGAGTCAGAGAGAGTCCCTGGGTCCCTTCAGTGTCAGTGTGTGTGCTATGCATTGCCTCTTTGCCAAGGCCTGGGCATACTGGGCATGCCACCATCTGCCTACAGGAGCCAGCTCAGGGGCTTCCTCCTTCAAATTCCTCTGTGCCTGTGGGGACCTTGGCAATGGTGGGGGGCTGTGTGGCCCTTCCCCATTTTGTTCCTGCTGCAGCTATTTCCACAAGATCATATTGTGCAACATGGCACATACTAGGAACATGTGTGAACATGTGGCTGGAGAGTACTGCAAGGCTCCACCAGATATGTAAAGGCAGTGGAACTGTGACTTGGGCATCCAAAACACATACTTATAATGATCCTGGTTTGTGCATGTGTCTCATTATGGCATTCTTGAGTGGGTGCATGTGCATTTCTGATGGGTGTCATCATCCATGGCTGCAGTGCATAGTCAGCATCCCCCACCAGATGGCCATACAGGATGTCCCCACTGGCAAATGCCTGGTACAGCTGTGGCAAATGCCAGATGGAGTCATGATAGCTTCCAGGGCTGCCAGCACACACATTCATGATAATGCCCTGGGCATTGCACATGATCTGGTAGTTGATGGAGGGGAAGCCCTTGTTGTTTATGTAGACCTTACCCTGTTCACTGGGTGATGCTTTGATGTGGATGTGCGTGCAGTCTATAGCACCCAGTACCTCCGGGTAGTCTGCTACATGGTGGAAGAGACACATATTGCTAGTCCTCTCCTCATGGGTGTTGGGGAAGTAAATGTGTTCATCGGCATGTGGTAGCATGGCATCCAGGAACTGGTGGAGTACCCTGGATGCAGATGCCTGTGAGACCCCATGATGTCCCCAGTAGGTCCTTGGAAAGTACATGTAGCTAGTATTCTTAAGGCTACACATACTTTGGTATCCACTGGGATGGGTTTCACTATATTGACTCTGGGTCAAAGTTGAGGCCAGCACAGCTCAATGATTTGCTGAAGTATGTCTCTGTCCACCCTGTAGTGCTCTACTATCTCCAGATCATGTAGCCCCTGGTAGGCTACCCTGAGTCTGAACACTCTTCTTCTCCTCCTCCTCAGTCTGGGGTGGTTGCCAGCATTATCCTCCTCACCTCCCTCAGTCTCTAGCACATACTGATAGATCAAAGCAGCAGCAGTCCCTAACATTTTTTGGGTTAAAATTCCCCCACATGCATACACGAATGGTGCAAGGTTTGTGGGAAAACCAGACTGAAAGTTGTTTGCACAGTTTATACTGTTGTGGTGCAAATGCTGCCTGTATGACTGGCTGGCTATGATACATTCCACCTGCTTGCTATTTTATTTGTACTTAATTGCTTTTATTCTGCTATTTGCCCTTTTATTTCCTTTTTTCCTTCCCATTTCCACCTCTTTTAAGCCCTGAAGCTCTCCGTGCAAACCCGGTGCCCAAATGTAAACAGTCCTGCTATTTCCAGTTTTTTTTTTTTTTAGACCTGGTGCACACCATGCAAACCCATTTAGCTAAGGTAAACAATGAGAAATGTCCCTCCCCTGGACATGAACACACTCTTCATTTCATGGAATAAGTCAATACAGCCTCAGACAGACTCCCTTGTTTAGCTGTGCTTAGTTAAGCTCAAATGGGAGCCGTGGAGCTTCAATGTGCTTACACCAACCATGACACACCCCCTTTATGTCAGATGCTTCTCCTGCTTAAACCACTGCCTTATAGCTCCTGCACGGTTAGGTGCAGCCAAAGAATGGTCTCACATTTAGTGATTCAGTAAAATTTGCTCATTTGCATACCCCACTGCATTAGTCCCTGGTTACACCACTACACCATAGCCTTCCTCCTTAGCAACCAGTATTACCTGTTATTGTTTTAATTCTGCATGCTATAGACTCTAATGGCAAAATGCAGATTTCACTTAAAATTACCTTTTCACAATTTCTTTTTTTTTTCATCACAATCCAATTTGTGCGCCATTGCCCTATGCTTAAATGGCCGAAATCGGCCAAAAAAAAATAAAACTTTTATTTTTATAACTTTGCAACACTTTTTCCATGCAAATGGCCATATATTTGGCCATCAGCATGCCTAAGGAGAATAACAAATGCTTTACTTTGAGCTGTCATGCCTCTGTTTTGATTTTTGCAGAAGTGTATTCGACTAGTAGCCAAATACATTTCTGCACCTCACACTATTCCCGCACGGATGCCTGCCTCCTTACTGAATTGCTAATTCACCTCATTTGCATGTTTTTTTACCAGCAAATGAGGTAATTAGCATTATTCAGTTGTGTTCATGTGGGAATAGTGTTGCCAGGCTCATGCACGTCCCCAGGTTTTTTTACTGCATCGCTCTGCGGCCATATTCCATGCAGGAGCAGCTGTACTATTCTTACACTCCGTGTAAGCTTTATTAAATCCTGGGAAAAGACATTAATTCCAGGTTCATTCCAGTCTCTTCCAGTTTATTTCCAGTTTACTTCCAGTATTCTACAATCCTTTCAATTCTTACAGCATTTATTAGACTTATTGCTTCTAAAGGAAAACAATATTTCTCTTGTATCAAGCATCATCATCATAATCAACTCCCTTTTTCCCCTTTCTATATAGAATCAGGGTGCCGCATCATTTTTCACCATCTCACTCAATTCAATGCCACTTTCCTACCTTTTTCAACACAATCCATCCATCTCTTTCTTGAACTCACTAATTTCTTCTTGCTTTCTTCCTGTCTGTCCAAATCTTCTTCGTCAGATTGTTTTCTGCTTTTCTGCATATGTGCTTGAATCACTGTAATCTATTCTCTTTGATCTTCTATGCAATTTAAGCTGCTTAGGCATCTGTTCTGATGTCCTCATTTCTTTGTCTGACCCAAAGTTTGCATCCTAGCACCTGTCTCAAGCACTTTATCTTGATCACCTCTAGCTTCCGCGGCCCCTTTGCCTTCATTGCCTAGGTTTCTGTACCCCTACAGTAACAGTAGCTCTAGTCTCACCACTGTTTTGTACACCCTGCTTTTCAGCTTCTTTGGCATTTTTCTGTTATACACAATTCCTGACACTCTGTGTTGATAATGGTCCCCCATTATCAACACAGACTCATGCTGTCCTTTATCTAGGAGGTCCTGCAACTGCGGCCAGAATGTTGCCTTTTCCTCCTTATCACAACCCTGCTGCGGAGAGAAGGCTGAGATTATGAATAGTTAGTTGTATTTACACTGGAGTCTGATTGCCATGAGTCTGTCACCAATTCTGATGACATCCCTCATTGTCTTTTGAGGCTTCACCCTCACCATAATTCCCAAACCAGTTCTAGTCTATCCTCCTCCTGACTAGCAGACACTGGATTCTAAGCCAAATTGCTTTGCTGCACTGTCTTTCCATCCTGTCAGCTGGATGCAGAGGACGTCCATTCTCCTTAGTATCATGCCATCTATTCCCAAGTGTCATCCTGTCAGTGAACCTGCACTGAGAGTAACAATTCTTAGTTCATGTTTGGCGGGTTGATTAGTTTTACATCTAGATTTTGCTCTACAGAGCAATCCCAATTAACTCAAGGTGGGTAATGAGGCACCAGCCAGCCACTAGCTTACTGACTGCTGATAGGCTTTATGTCAGGCACTTGCTGGCCAATAGGGGCATATAGACCCCTCAAACTGTTAGCATGGGTTCCTAGAATTGGCAGGTCCTCAGTCCACTTATCACTGTCAATTTATTTTATTTTACTTTATGTGTAGTGTGTAGGCCACTGATCTAGATGGACCTTTTTCAGACTCAGCCCTTGGAGTGGTGTCAGGTTTAATGATTTGCTCAGAATCACATAGTTAGGCAATGGAGGCTAAGGGAATCAAACCTTTCATCACTGGACCACAGGAAACAGCTTAAACCTCTAAGCCAGCTGCAGGACAAATACCTATATTTGTATCAAATACCCATGCTCATTTTTGGCGACATTAATCAATATGATCAGATCTGTAAAAATGATTACCAAAGGGGTAAAATACCTCTGAGCACAAAAACACAAATCCAGAAAAAAGAGTGACAGATGTATACCATGACTATCGAAGCCAACCAATTGATAAAAAATCAGTTTACTGCAACAAAGTAAGTGATGAATTCATTAAGTGTGTCCAAGCTCCCTCTCCATATGAGAAAAACATCATCCACAAAACGTCTATAATAAGTTATAGGTTCAGAAAAAAGCATATGCTCTAAAGCATAAGTATACTCCCAATATGCTAAAATAAGATTTGCATGGGGTACCAAAGTATCTATCATCATATGTCAAAACATTATTAGTAAGAACCAAATCCATTAACATAGCACATCTAGTAACTAAGTCCCTATTCATTCCTTTTTTAATCAAAAACAATATCAAATATTCTATACTAATGTCATTTGTTATATTAGTAAAAAGAGACATAACGTCTAATGTGACCATATAATCGGTGTCATTTGTGTGACCAGGTTCATGATGAAATGCAAATGTTTCAAGAAACTGCTGTGTGTCCCTTAGAATCGAGCTAGTCGAATCAACAAATTGTCTTAGCTGTTTTTCAAGATAAATAGACATAGATTCAGTTAACCAACCCCTGCTCGATACAACAGGTCTAAGGGGGGGATTCTCTAGTGTTTTGTGTATCTTTGGAAAACCTCTAAAAGTAGGTACTAAAGGTTTCTCTATGAGAAAATAATTATATAGATCAACATCAATGATACCACACATTAACATATCATAAAGATTTTCATGGACATCTTTGATTATCTTGTCAAGATGAAAAGTAGTCAAACTCCTATATGTATCAGGATCTAATAACATACTATTTATTGTAAAATGATAGTATTCATAATCTAACACAACTACTGCCCCACCTTTATCTGCAGGTCTAATCACAATGTTTTCATTATTTTGTAAAGCTTTCAAACCTTGTCTTTCTTCTACATTTAAATGATAAAACTCTGGTCTTAAATTATGCCTCTCTAGTTCAAATATAGCTAGTAGGTCTTTCTCACAGGCTTTCTCAAAACTTTCAAGTAATGGATGCAGGATGGGGGTGTATGTTGATGGTTTCCTAAACATTCTATGTTGTGTCGTTCCATCAGTTACATTGTTAGTATATTGTAAGGATAGTGCTACATTCCTAGAAAAATGTTTAACATCAATAATTAAATCAGTCACTTTGAGAAGGTATAAAAGACAGTCCTTTGCTTAAAACTCCTTTTTCAAAAGGAGTTAATACATACTTAGATAAATTCACTGTGAGGTCCTGTTCACGGGTTTCAGAGACTTCTTCTGAAACTTGTGTTGCTCTTCGGATATTTTCCATTTCTTCCCAGAATATTGTGGGCTCCACGGTTGTTGACTTGCCATTTTGAAGGATAGCGGAAAATGGAATGCTGATAAGTCAGTGATAGAAGTTGTTGCTACTTGTTCTTTATTTTTTTCTTTCCTCCTGACATCTGGTTCTTTCAAAAGAACTTGTGTATTCACAGATACATTAGTAGAAGCTAATCTGACTGCATTGACAATGATGTTCTCTCCCTCTACTGCCTGCGTGGAATCTGACGTCATCTCTGGAGAGGGGGGCGGTGATGTTGAGGATACAGCTGATAAAGGATGAAGGGGGCGTGACCAAATGGCGTTTCTAGTATGAGAGGGTTCCCTCGACAAAGAGAAGACATTCCCTTGGCTAATGTCCAAGCAATCTCTCTAATTTCTTCTTTTTCACCAATAACAGTCTGTTATCTAAAGCTCCCAGTGAAGTAGAGAGCTCACAAATGCATTCATCCATTTGAGGGCGTGATATAAGAAGGCTTAACTCATGCTCGATCCTGCTAGCTTCAGTACTAAATCATTCTCAGTTAACATATACTGTTCAATTAACAGCTTCATGTATCCAAAGCTAGTCTCTAAATTAAGTTTCTGCCAATTTGTTAGTAATTGAGGATAAGTGGAGCCAAAAGTTGGCATTCTAAGCACACATAAACCTCTAGGTATAACTCTGAAGCTTATACATGCCTCCATATGCTTCTTTTGCCATTGAATATTCCTCAGTTTAGTCAATAAATCCTATAATTTCCTAGTTAATTGTATAGCAGTTATGTTCATAACATCTTTATTAGATTGATTGGTGTTATTAACTAAATCCATACATGATAGATTTAGCAATGGATTATTTTCAGTCACTAGCAATTGCTTAAATTCAGTAATACCTTTAGATGCATTCCCCATTGCAGATAACAATGGGTTGGTCCCTTCTGTCATGTCCCTCAGGTAGATCCAAGAAAGTCCAAATATGTAAAAGTGATTACCAAGGGGGTAAAATACCTCTGAGCACAAAAACACAAATCCAGGAAAAAGAGAAACAGAGGTATACCACGATTATCGAAGCTGACCAGTTGATAAAAAAATCAGTTTATTGCAACAAAGTAAGTGATGAATTCATTAAGTGTATCCAAGCTCCCTCTCCATATGAGAAAAACATCATCCACAAAATGTCTATAATAAGTTATATGTTCAGAAAAAAACATATGATCTAAAACATAGGTATACTCCCAATATGCTAAAACAAGATTCACATAGGAATTAGCGCATGGCATTGGTACAGAATATTTGAGATTGTTTTTGATTTAAAAAGGAATGAATAGGGACTTAGTTACTAGATGTGCTATGTTAATGGATTTGGTTCTTACTAATAATATTTTCACATATGATGATAAATACTTTTTACAAACCACAGGCATAGCGATGGGTACCCCATGCGCTAATTCCTATGCGAATCTTGTTTTAGCATATTGGGAGTATACCTATGTTGTAGAGCATATGCTTTTTTCTGAACATATAACTTAATACAGACGTTTTGTGGATGATGTTTTTCTCATACGGAGAGGGAGCTTGGATACACTTAATGAATTCATCACTTACTTTGTTGCAATAAACTGATTTTTTTTTATCAATAATCATGGTAATGTGATCAGATCACCTATAGCCAATTTTTTTTTAATCCATTGAGTGGCCAGCCCTGACACAGTTTAGGTTTTTTCTATCTAGGGGATACTGCGCACCACAGTTGATGCCCAAAACAGTTTATCTATGCAACTCCTCTCCCAAAAGGCACCGTCTAGAATCTGTGCTGTTTCCCTCAATTCCATTCTTGAGTGAATTTTGTGGTGGAAACACTCAGACTGATTTTCAGAGGTGAGAGTAACCCCATGGAGACACAAGGAGAACATACAAACTCCATACAGACATTAGACAGAAGTCAGGATCAAACCTTGCATCTGCGGGGTGAAGTCCTTAACCATTATGCCAACTGTGACCTTTTCTTGCAATTCTTCTTTCTTTTGAGTACTTCCTGGACGTCTGCATTCAGCCACCAGCTTTTCTTATATACCTTATTTCCATACCTGGCTTGGCTGTTTATGTAGTCTATAGTTCTCATAAAGCTGTTTTGAGGAGATTCCATTCTATTTCCTCTTTTTCCTGAAGTTCTAGGGATCTGAGTATTTCCAGGGGCCCTTGTGCTTTCTCTCCAGTCAACTTTAAGGTCTTCAGCCTAGATTCTGTTGGCCTTAGAGTCCTCTCGGATCAATGATTGCAGCTGTTTGTGGCAACCAGTGGTTTATACTGTGGGCCAGTCATTTCACTTAGGATGACTCTGCAATCAGTAATTCTACTCTAGTGCTCTTTCCTTACTAGGATGAAGTCTACCTGAGTTGCATGTTGGCCACTCTTGTATGTGATCCTGTGACTGTCTCTCTTGCTGAATTTTGTGCTAGGTATCATCAAGCCATTTGCCAGACAGAAGTTCAGAATAACCTCTCCTTCTTTATTTTGGTTGCCCCACTTATGTGGACCCAGGCAGTCCTATCTTCTTCTGTCTGTCCTCGTGTGTGTGTGTGTGTGTGTGTGTGTGTGTGTGTGTGTGTGTGTGTGTGTGTGTGTGTGTGTGTGTGTGTGTGTGTTTATGTGATTATGTGTGTGTCTGTATGTAAAGAGATAAAAAGACAGAGAGAAAGAGGGAGCAAGAGAGAGGTATGCAGTAGGTTTGCATCCAATTCAGAACTGGTTCTCCGCCTTGCATCTATTGAGAGTCAGGATATGCTCTTGCTCCCTTTTGACCATGAATATGATAGCAAAGGAAAATTAATGAATAAATAAACAATTCTGAGCAATCTGAAGAATCAAAGGAAACAGTGGAAGGAGTACATAATTTTCCTACTTCAGAAATGAGAATAAATCCACCAGTCCCTTTCCTCGCTTTGCTGAACTAAGCAAAAGTTATGGGAGACCACAATTTTCATACACATGGAACAGTGGAGTGTCTGGGGTACTCCACACCTGGTAGACTCAAACCATACAGGACTTCAGCTTCATGATAGGACTGGCAATGTGAATAAAGAAGTCAACCAATACATTAACTTTCCTTAGTATGTGAGCAGCTGTAAGCATCTTTGGCCATTGCCATAATACATCACCTTTGAGCACAGACAGAAAAACTATGTGCTGCATTATTTTTTCATTTACCACACCCAGACTGATTGCCCAACCAGGGAAGGAGGAGGGCATCCAATTCCATATGATGCCCTTTAGCTCCAGATGGATTACTTAAAATCTCCTTTCCAGTGGCTTTGCATTGTTTGAAAAAGGAAGAACCACACATGGGCTCCCAAAACTGGCATCAAAGTGTCTGTTATTATGACTTTTGGCAAATTCGTATGCCAGAAAGGAAGTTCCACTAGTCAGATAGGTGGGAATCATGCACTACTGTACAGCCCACTGACAATGGTTTGACATCAAACCTACAGTAGGTCCAAGATGGCATAAAACATTGCAGACACAGACATCTCATTGTCCAGTTTGGTACTGTCATCAAGCATGTGAAATGAATTGTGGTGACCATGATCAACATGAGGTCTGGAAGGCAAAGGACTATTGAGCATAAACCCCCTACTGTGATGTTACTCGGACTGCAGGGGAATGATCAACAGTACATGGTTTCAAGAGCTTCCAGTATAATTACACACTAATCACCTGGTCAGTTAGAGCTCCCCAATTGGAAAACAAATGTTTGGAAAGCAGAGATCATTTATGTCAGTAAAATTCAGTTACTGGTTAGTCATAACACTGCCTGGATGTCAGCAACAAAGAAATCTGGAGAACGCAAAAGAAAGTCAAATAGAAAGAGAAAGGAAAAAACTTGAGAAAGACCTTTGTAGCTGTCCAGCAAAAAAAAAAAACTACATAAACTTTCAGTCTCAGTATATGATTTGCTTTCAGTAATTTACAGGAAAATAAATATATTTAAAGTAAATGAGACACTAGAGAAATACATAAAGTCAAATACCAAAAGGGTTGGAAAGAACATTTAAGTAGCTATTCAGATGAGCTGATAAAAACTGCAGAAATCAGAAGCTGAAATGGTAGAAAGACTGAATAATATAACTAGATGTGAGAGCACACAGATAAATCATGAGATTTTCTGCTGTACCAGTGAAACTGGAAGAAACAAACTGCATCAGTTTTATGAAAGCCCAAATAAGCAACTAGTCTGTATTCCACAGCAGGATTTGTTAATATTTATTTAACATTTGTTTATCAGGAAAGTCCAACTAGGATAGAGCCTATTTTCAGTGGAGGCCTGGGGAGAAATGCTCCAGAAGCATTTCTTTGGAATGTGGGAGGAAACCAGAGTTCCCAGAGGAAACCCACACGAATGCAAGGAGGACATGCAGACTCTGTACACAAGGCAACCCAGCCAAGAATCAAACTGCAGAACCTCTTGCTGTGAGGCGACAACATTAACTGCTGCACCACTGCACTGCCCTTAACTGCTACACCACTGCTACCGTTAATAGAAAGGGCACATTGTATATATACTCCAAATCCAGCCATAAGAAAGAAGTAGCAGAAGGAACTGCTCCTGACAAAACTGAGGCAGAATGGTAAAGTATTATCATCGGGAGATGTCAGAATGTTTGTTGAAAATGATTACTCATAGTAAACCAGAAAGAAGAGGAGCGAGTTTGCCCCTGCAATCAGATGTCGAGAGGCATCTATCCTTGGAATATTTTTTTTGAAGGAGCAAAGATATTCTTGGATGCAAAACAGGTGAAAGGGGAATAAAAACAGTTTACCCAGCAAAAAGTGAGTCAGCATGTTGAAGGAGATTCTGTTTCTCATTCCTCTGACAATGGCACAGCTCATAGGCAGAATTTGCCAGTAAAACGTTTTCCTGTGTTCCAAAGGAAAATGGTTGAGTGAAAGAAAAAAGAACAGTAGCTGACAAAAAATAATCAGAGGTACCTTGGACTTGAACCAGGGACCAGTGCTGGGTGATTGAGTTGATGAAGTAGAGGACCAGCAAGAATCTGAATGAAGGAAATAAATGGATTAAATGCAAAGTGGCATTTCCGTGAAATGCAGTCTGGCCACGAGAACGGTGCTTCTGCATAAGTTGGAGGGGAGGGAGAAAAATGAAGGAAAAAGGAAAGGCTGGTAGTTTACAGACTTTTTCAAACTACTAACTGAACCATGACCTGTTAGGCACCTGTATGGATAACACTGAAACTAGTATTTACAAGAGAAGCAACAAATAGCTCCAGTGAAAATAAATGAAAGCTATTACTTTGAAGGGAATGCAAACAGATATATTCCTAGTAATGAAAACTATTTATGTATAAATCATAATAATGCAAAATCTATTTATTTAATAGACACTTTGTCTAAAGGCTAAACTCAGTTACTTGAGACAATGCAAGTTGTTTTTCATATCTGGGAGGGAAGCTGAACTGGGACAAGAAAGGATGGTGTGGGTGTAGGATGGAACATAGGTTCTAACATGTATTTTCAGCATGATTAAACCTAAAATTAGAAAGGGTGAAGCCTGTGTGTGTAGCTGACTATCGGGGCATTTGCTTTACATTAATTGGTGATGTTCCTTTTTGAAAAATATATATATAGCTGTGTGGGGATGGAGGGTTAAAATGAAAATGTGTATAGTGCTTTTTGTTTGTAAATGTTTTATTGAAACAAAACATTTGGGAAATGTTATGTAAGTCTAAACAGAGACATGAAGTTGCAAAAGCATATAAGATCAGCTGGACAAACATTAATGTGTGCATGTAATTTGCAAGTTGGAAACATATATTCAATAAAAAAGTAATTATTATAAGAATGACTGTCTTATTAATCATATCATGGAATATGAATGTCATGGTAGATATGAACAAAAATAAAAAGTACTGAATTATATTAAGAAGTGTAAAGTACAAATAGCAATATTACATGAGCCATACTTGGGAATGAGTATGTGAATTTGGCAAAAAAAAAAAAAGGATTTCAGAATGGTTATTCAACAGAGTATCACGGATAAAGGAAACTGGGGGGGGGGGGGGGGGGGGATACTGCTTGCAAGAAGGGCTCCAATAGTGAATAGTAACAGAGGAGAAGAAGAAAGAAAAGGGTAGATTTGTGGTAATAAGGGGATATTGCCAGGGAAGGAGGATTACATCAATATTTATTTATATTCCACCTAAAACAAATATTAATGAGCTTAAGAGAATTAAGGGAGAGGTAATCAGCTTCCAGCAGGGAATATTATTCATGGCTGGGGTCTGGAACCAGTCATGCAATACTGAAGCTGTATCAGGAGACCTAGAAGGAAAAATCTAACAAAAAAGAATAATTGGAAAGGATTACATGAAATTACTACAGGAGTTAAAACTGAAACCAAAGATCCCTTCCACCCATGGTACCATTAGTAATTTCTTTAAGACAAACTACATACTCATAAGTGATACATTGGAAAGCTTCAAATTCCAACCAAACCCAGTTAATTCCATTGAATACACAGAAACATACACCACCACACTATAACAGCATGTAAATAGCTGCAGGAATACAGCTTTACCCTGTAGGAACAATTGCAGGGCAAACCCCAGAAACAAACCCACATGGTAGAACCATAATATCAACAAGCTTTTTAATAAAAGGAATACAATTCTGACCAAAAGTAAGAAGAGTAATTCTCATAATGTTAGAGCCCTTGTCACTAAAATAAACAAACAACTCAGGAGCTTAATAAAAATCAACCAAAGCCAAGTTAGAGGCTAAAATAGCTACCCAAGCCAAAAACAAACACAAGGCATTTTTTTGATTATGTTTGTAATCTCAAAAGCACAACAAAGCAAAGAACTGAGCTGACTGTGAATGATGTTACCTACACTGAGACTGAAGCATACCTACTAGCCAATCAATTTAGTTCTAACTTTATCCCCTCTCCCCTCCTTTTGTCCCTCAAGATATACCCGAAACTGCCTCAAGCTATCATACAGGACTAAGTCCTAAAAGTACTATCAAAGGCTACAAATACTACATTTATAGGTCTTGACAATATCCCTGGATGCATCTTAAACAGCATGAAACATGATTTAGCCACACCCTCACAACACTGTTCAGTCTCAGCCTCCATACAGGTTTTGTACCAAGTGAATGGAGAACAGCTACAGTCAATCCCCTGCATAAGGGAGAACCTTCCATAGACCCAGGCAATTACAAACCTGTAAGTCTGACCGGCATCATATGCAAAGCCATGGAAAGACTAATCAGTCAGGACCTAGGGAACCTTCAAACACTGGACCTATCTCAGTTTGAATTAGTCGAGGGCAGGTCACGCTTACTCAACTTGGTGGATTTTTTTGACAAGGTCTCCAAAGAAATGGATGAAGACAAAATGGAACACCACATACCTTGACCTGACCAAAGCTTTTGACACAATTGCCCACTCAGGCATAGTAGAGAAGCTAAATTAACTGGAAATAAACTCCTATGTCACCCACTGGATTGCCAACTGCCTCACAGAAAGGACACAGAAAATCAAAATAGGGAAAGTTACCTCCTCAAAGAGTCCAGTAACCAGTGGAGTCCACCAGGATTCTGTGCTGGGACCTCTCCTGTTTGGCATCTACTTTTCTGATGTAAAAGCCAATACCAAAGGGCTCTAAATAAGTTTGCAGATGACTGCAAG
Source organism: Protopterus annectens (assembly GCF_019279795.1). NCBI lineage: Eukaryota > Metazoa > Chordata > Ceratodontiformes > Protopteridae > Protopterus > Protopterus annectens. The sequence goes on from NC_056725.1 coordinate 1,137,119,875, forward strand.
CTAGAAGCAGCCACTGAATCCCCAAATGACTTAGGTATTCTGCAGGAAGATTTTCCCCAAAGAAATAACTGGTACTAACATTATGAATTGAAACTAAATGCCAAAAATGCACTATTTTCCTTTGGTAAGCCATCTATTCTAGGGAACTACCACATTAACAACACACCTCTAAGATTTTGTTCAGGACTTGGGAACGTATGTGGGCAGTGAACTAACATTTAATCAACATGCATCCACAGCCTATAAACAAAGGGATTGCGTCTAGATGTAGGGATGTCATTACCCCTCTTTACTTGGCCCTAATTTGACCAGTCATTTAATATAATGCCCCCTTTGGCGAGTATCTGTCCAGACACATGCAATAACTGGAATGCTTGCAGAGATTCCTTACTAAAAGGACTGAAGTCCTAAATAACACTTGTTACACAGACCAACTCAAAGCCCTGTCATTATATTTGGTATCCTACAGACTGCTAAGAGGTAACCTATGTCTAGCATACAAGGCATCCTCCAACCCCACTCTGATAGCTTTATCATACATCAGCAAGTCAAATGGTATCAAAAATATTTGGTCTAGAGATTTAAACTTCTGTTGCAACATCAACAGAATGGTTTGGAGGGATAGGTTTGTCTTGCACAGCATGACACCGAAAGTGTAATAAGAGACCTTGGGAGACAGGTGGACAGTAGTCTCTCCTTTGATAATCACATCACCACAGTAGTCAGGAAATCCTTCTATGTGGCACACCTCATCACAAAAGGTTTCTCATCCAGGAAAAAAAGAGGTCATTGTTCCCCTCTACTCGTCACTCATTAGACCCATTATAGAGTACAATGCCCCTTTTGGTATGTACCTCACAAGACATCTACAACAACTGGAAAGGCCACAGAAACACCTCACAAACAGGATTACTGGTCTCAAACAGATGCCCTACACAAACCGTCTCAAAAAACTGCAGCTTTACTCCGTCGCATATCGCCTACTCAGAGGTGGTCTCTGCCTAACACACAAAGCTATGTCAAACCCAGAGCTTTTAGACATGCTCCACTTAAAGAAATCCCAATCCCTACGAGCTACATGCTCTAGGGACCTAAACCTTGTCACCACAATAAACAGAACATGCTGGAGGGATAGGTTCCTGTCCCAGAGACTTCCCATACTCTGGAACAAACTACCTATCTATATCAAACAAAGCTCCTCATAAGCATTCTTCAAGAAAAATCTTCATGATTGGATGGGAGACAGGAAATTCACCCCAGGGATCACGTCTGTGGCTCTGCTTGACAGTGGCACAGGAAAATAATTTTCTTGGGTGGCGAAAGCCAGGGTACCTTTGGCTAGGCTTATATAGGCCCTAGGGCCAATAGCCTAGTACCTACCTATGAACCTATACAGCTGTTCTGGAACAGACTCCCCATCCACATAAAACAAAGTTCATCCCTGTCCATATTCAAATGCAGTTTGGATCTATGGATGAGAAACCGAAAATTTATCCTAGGACTGTCCCCTGTATCACTAATGGACAGAGGCAGCTCCTAAATGCTTTTCCCATGCTTGGGTCCCCTCAAGTTATTTATGGTATGATTCCAGTTATTCTCATTAGGGGTAATATACAATTATCAACCAGGAGATGAGTAAGGCTGATCTCTAACTAAATGGGATAGGTTAATTTTAGCATAAAAAATGAAATTAGCTAGGCTTAAAATGGCCCACAAGAGCAGCTAGACTAGTACTTACCTAGGAATCTAGGAACCCAGACAGAATGTACATATTATTCTCCAAGATGCAATAACTGGGCTTAACTGGACAGAAACTATATTGCATAGAAATAATTAAAAAAAGACATATGGGAAAGAAGTAATAGGAATTATTTAAAGAGATTATCAAAAGTTAAGGTTTTCAGATGAAGGGGAATCTTATGGAATCAGAAGGGAAGCCGTTATTGAGGGCTAAAGGGAAAACAATGAAGTATTTGGGTAATATGCATATGGCTGCTGATAAGCAAGTATTTTTTGATAACAACCCCAGAGCACAAAGAAATATTATCAGAATGACTTGGGCAACAGAAAATGGAAAAGTGTGTTGCCAAACTTAGGAGGCATTTGACAAGAAAAAATGCCAGGCAGCCTAAAGCAATATTAAAGATATTCTGGAAATTCTGTGAAAATCTGTATACAGCAGAGAACTTGGCTATTTATAGAAAAGAGACAAATGATAATATTTATGGAAGACTTAAATATGCCTTGGTAAAAGGAAGATGAGGCTCAAGAATTATGAGCTAAGATGGGAGGAGATGATATAAAAATAGTGATGTATCGTTAATCAACGGGGAGGTTTCCAAGAATAGATGTTATTCTTGTGGGAGAAAGATCTTGGAGGTTTTGTTTAACAATACTTTAAAAGAAGAGACAGCACCAGCATCATGAAAAACAGCTGTGGTCACTATAATGCCTAAACAGGGGAAAGACCCCTGAAATCTGACTTCATATAGACCAGTTTCAATTTTGAAACATGATCATAAGCATTTGTATCTATAGTAGCTAAGAGAATGGCTAAGATATTGCCAAAACTGATAGATATGGATCAATGCGGTTGTGGAGGGGAGGCAAACGTCTGACATTAATGGAACATTGATGATTCAAAGGTAAGCAAAATGCAAGTAGACTCCATTATTGTTAGTGGGTCTTGATGCAGTGAAGGCATTTGATAAAGTTATCTGGGATGTTAGGAATAGGGCAATGACAGCATTTGCATTTACTAGAAGTATAATGAGGTTATTTAGGAAATATATGAAAGTTCAGAGGCAAGAATCATGGTGGAGGGCTCCATTCTGACCAGGCAGAGGATGTCCTTTTTTTCCTTTATTACTTCCGCGGTGGTGCAGCGGTAGCGTTGTTGCCTCACAGCAAGAGGTTCTCCTGTTCAATTCTCAGCTAGAGTGCGGGGAGTGCCTTCTGTGTGGAGTCTGCATGTTCTCCCCACAGTTGGGTGGGCATTCGAAAGACATGCGTAAATGGGCATGCCTTCACTGAAGGTTGAATGTCGAGCTGGCACCTCGGCGTTCGTGAAAATCTACTGCCAATCATTAGCGAACCGGAGTTCCGCTGTGGCGACCCCTAACCGGGAAAAGCCGAAAGACAACAACATTAGCCTTACCCTGAGAGCTATTGGCAAAGAAAATAAGGGATTCAGAAATTCAAGGGTCTAACTGGTATGGTTCTCAGGAAAAATAGCATTATTTGCACATGATATTAATTTGTATTTGATAAAGCCAGAAAAGTATATTTCGGTATTGTGGAACATTTTGAAGGTGTTTCAAGTTTTTTTTTCAGGATATAGAATAAATGAAGATAAAACAAAGGTTATAACAGTGAATTATATTTCTACACATGAATTGGTTCAGCAATGCACATATTTCTGGGGACATAATAAGATGAAGTATTTAGGTATTTAGATTAAAAAGGATTCTATTTTAGCAAATGGGAAAAGACTAAACAAAAGATTTTACAAATATTGATAAGCTGAAACTCTTGGCTATGGATGTGGATTGTAAGGTACAAGCATTGAAAATGTTTCTAGTTCTTTTAATGCAGTATACAGTTTAAACCTATTTACATCAACCAGAGGAGAAGCTGTTGACCTTAATTAATAAAGAATTGAAGGACTTCGTGTGGGAGGTAAAGGGGACAAGAATTAAATGGGATAAGTTATTTCTTCCCAGAAATCAGGGTGGTTTAGGATTATAAGATTTGAATGGGATACATTAAAGCAACACAGTCAAAATTCATAAACATTACACAAGCAGAAGACTACAAATCAAAGTGGATAGAAATTATGTTGAAATGGTGGGGGAGTATAAAACAAGAAGGGAGAGAGAGAGAGTAGGATTTTGGATGTATGCACTTAGGAAAATAAAAAAACTATACAGAATATTGCATTTTCAAAGTAGCAGAAAAATATTTTGAGAACTATTCCAAAATGAGAATAGAGAAAGGAGATTTTTACCAGCAGGGATGACTGCACATACAGGCAGAGAAAACAGACAAGAGGGAGTTGGAATTTATTGGAGAAAATTAGCAAAAAAGCTAAGATATTTGGAGCAAATAACTAGGGAGGGAAAATCACAGAGTGATTCAGCCAAGCAGAAATTTAGACTGCAGGTTAGAGACCGCCTTCCCTATCAGGGATTGATATCAGAGTGTAGACAAAAAGTAAGGGATAGGGGAGTGTTAACTGAAAGACCAGTGTTGAGTCTACAAACAAGATGAGGTAAAAAAGGGAATAACTAGTACGGCATATAAAATGATGCATGATAACTTTAATAATTAATCAGAAGAGGTTAGAAAAGATTGGGAAATGAGACTACAAAGGCAATATACAAAGAAACAATAACAGGATAGTTGTATGCTTTTCAAGTATGCAACAAAACCAAAAAGGTTTAGGGTTTTGCATGGATGTGTTTCCATAGGTATTTTATATCCTAAGTAGGACTCAAAGAATTTTAACAGATACAGACTACAATTCCTGGAGGTGTGATGGCAAAGACAGGGTTACCTGGGAACATGTTTTTGAGTAATGCAATGCATTGTTCCATTTAAGAAAGTCCCTATAGGGTACTTTGTCAGACATCTTGGGAGTGCAATGATTCTTTTGAGTTATGTATATTGAATTGCACAGAAACAGTAAGGCTCTATTAAATTCAATGCTGTCAGCTGCCAGAAAACCAGTTACTAAAAAATGGAAATCAAAACCAAACTCAGCTGCAGCAGAATTACTGTAAACACATCCAAGGTGGGATCTTTAGAAAACAGAAGGATCAAACAACAAAGAAATAAATGGAATCTGTGGTAAACACGCATACAGAATAATCTTCAGAAGAAGGAGTGATATTTCAGAGAAGGCAGGACGTAAGCAATCTATGTAATGTTAAACTGAATAATAATAATAATACAACATAAATCATATTTCTATAATGTATAAAAATCATTGTAATGGTTTGTTTTCTCTTTTATAACTGAATATATACTCATATTAGTTGGCATGTAATATGCAATGTTAATAACAATTTTTAAAAACAACAGTACAGGGTCTCCGGCTTATCCCTAATGAAGGCAATCCTTTAAGGACTTCTTTCAGTTTATGGAGTATCTCAGGACCTGAAACAATGAGACAATACACAAACATTCTGCAACCAGTCATCCTTTGATAGGGTCAACAGAAGTCAAGGTATCCAGGTAAGGAAACACAAAGATTCTTACTCCTGCAAGGCATCTGACCTAATCATTGCCACCTTCATAAACACTCTGACCACAAATGACAAAAAGTGGTGATACTTTAACTCAAGGCAAACCACAATGAATAGAAGAAACATTTCCTGCACATTCCATATATTGTTTTCCCAGTTAGGTTAATGACATAATCCAGACACCCCTACTCTACTAGAGACATGAGCCTCTGGAGAGTCATCATCAAAAAATTTGGCATGCTGGATATGCTTGATGATGTTGCTGAGATCCAAAATGTAAGAGAAGACTCATGTTCCTGTGAAACAGGGAAAGAGTGGTAGTAGAAACCATTTCCTTTTTCAAATGGGAAATATGCCCTCTGACCTCTTTGCAGAATAGTCTAAGCTTGTTCCAAGAGTTTGAAGCAAAGTTCTTTTTAGAGTTGAGACCTAACACTTGTAACACATATTCATATGTGACCATGCCTAGAACTCATCAGCAGATGATGTTGACTGTACCAGCTGGGGCAAATTCTGGCAATCTGTCATTTGCTGGCAGTTCTCTGGAGTGATCAGAACTGTGATGTTAGGACAGTTATCCTTCAACGAGAAACAACATTCAGTGCCAAGGGAGGTAACACTCACAAATACCTGAAGACATCGTCTTAATCCTAGTAACATGTGTTTAGAAGAATAGAATTAAGCCACTAGGGCATCACAATGACCCTCCACAGTGACTGATGCCTGTTTCCACTTTTTGAGGTCTATCACTAGATCCTTTGAAGCCTGTCCACAGAGGACTCCATAAGTAGATGATATCCAGAATTCCCTGCTTAAGCACATCCATGACAGAGGAGTACCTGAGCCATACCATGTGGTATATGTACATCGCTAATCCTGATGCCTTAGCCACAGAAACAATACCGTCACAATTACAGTCATCTACATGATGCTCTGTGTGGAATCCATCATGACAGTCTTCTTCAAAACCTCTTGAATTGGATATTTAGGGAAGGATGTCTGTTGTTCCAAAGACTAATACACTACGGGAGACTTAAACTGAAATAAGTAAGATAGATACTTAAGAAGCAGAGAGTCCAAAGTGGCAGAAGAGAACATCTTTTTGCATCCTCAATACAGATGTTTGGCCTGTTTATATAGAGGCAAGATGGGAAGGTGCTGTGGTCCCTGGAACCTATGTTATACAAAACAGATCACACAAGACTCTGTTGTTTACCACCTGCTCAAAGGATTTAGAGAATGTGTTTACCATCTTAATAACAGAAGAAGTCACTCCAGGTTGCAAAGATGTCAACCATAAGGATGGGTTCCATGGGAAAATGCCCAAGCCTCCCAATCTGTCTTGCCAAAATACTGATTTAACTACTTTTGGAGAGAGTGGTTTGAGGAGTAACAGGCCACTCTGATGGTGGACTTCATGAACTTAAGAGTCTCCACAAAGGAAGAGTTATGAGAATGGATGTTATGGGGAAGAAGGTTTAATTACATTTGCCTATTCCTGACACAAGGACTTTATGCTTCTCAGAATCCCCTTTCTAAAGGGAAACTGAAGTGAAGGGCAACACTCCCCTACCACTAGCTCCAGCAGGTATGGCTAGTGTACAGCTGACACATGACACAGTGACAGAACGTTAGCTAAGCATCAAGTGTTAGGCACTGACACCATAGAACTAAGGAGCCTGTATACAGAGGCAGAACTTGGCCATAAGGGACATGTCTGGGGCCCACTAGGGGCATCAAATCATGCTGTCCAAGAGTGACTTCCTGCATTTATGAAGGCAAGTTATACCATATGTTAAACAGCACACATATATCCAACACCTTACTATCCCTGAAGTCTCACATGGAGCAGAAAGACATAAAGGAATCTTCCAATCACAGGCACTGTGTCTTCTTTAACTCATGAAAAGACAGAGAAGCAGACTTCTTTTTATTTATTTATTGACATTTGATTACTGGGAAAGTCCGAATGGGTAGGAGTCCATTTTCAGCGGAGGCCCAGGGAGAAAAACTCCACAGTATTACAAAACATTTTAAAAACATTTTAAAAACAATTTTACCAATATTCAAAAATAATACAAAGACATCTACAGTTTAAATAATTTTACTAAATTAGGCATAATATAAAAACATTGTTTAAGAAAAGACCCAAGTTATATGACAATGATTAAATATTTATATACATTTTAGCCAGTTTATAGAGCAATTAAAGGTAAGTTAGTATAATACAAACACAAACTGCAATATGAAGTGAGAGGAAAAGCAGGCTTATGATGTGTTTAGATAGAAAGCCAAGGGGAGAGAAATTAATAGAAGTAAGAAAGTTAGTGAAGAAGGGAGAGAAAGGAGGTGTAAGGTATGAATAGGTACTTTTCCACATTTAGGGATATAGCTTATCCTGGTGTTGAGCAAGAAGAGAGAGATTTTGGCTAGGACGTCTTTCAGAATGGTTTTGAGGGATGGGAAGGAGGTTATTGACCTGATATATAGAGGTAACTGGAGTTTCAGGCCTTATTATCATGGTATGAGTCCAGACAATGCCCAGTAAATTTGATAGGTTTGTGGACAGACAAGAGTTTTTGGTCACTGGATCGTAATGACCGACTGGGAACATAGTTGTGTGGAATGGTATTTAGTGTTGGATAAACAGATGGATGCTGAATAACTTTATATGTGGTAAGAAGCTGCGTATATGTTAGTTGATGGGGTAGTTCTCACCAATTTAGGCTTTTTCAGTGCTGCTGGGTTCTGAAAGGGGTATTTGCTGCAAATTATATAACTTTGTTATAGCATTGTTCTGGTTTTGATTTTTACATTCTTCAGTCTGTCAGACGTTCACCCATGATAAAGCAAAGGATCCTCCTGCTGATCCAGTACTGGCAACCCTCCAAACCCACTATATTTTGGGTAATAATGCACCTTCCAGATTTATCTCATCACCTCCTGTGAGTAGTTGAACTGACATTTTGGCACTTTGTCACAGTGTTCTACATCACTGACAACTCCTAGAGAATAAATAAAGTTTCAGGGTAGCCCATTGCTGAACATGTACCAAATGCAGGTACATGTTAAAGATTTATGCAGTTTAGATACTGAATGCAGGAAAATTGACTGGTGTACACCAGGACTGAGATGTGAGCTATGTAAGTGGCAGAACATATGGCCACCTCAGAGGCTGATCACTCCTCCTTGTCTTGGGGGTGACAAGATAATGTGCACTAGCCAGGAACCCACACATCCCAACACCCTTCATCACCATCTTTCTCCCTCCAAGCATGACAGCCAATAACAGAACAAGAAATCCCAACAGCTGCCCTGTAAACAGTCTCTTTGTAATTAAAGAGTTTTCTTTCCCAACAATCTCTTGTACAGCACTACATCAACAGCCTTGTTACTGAAACTCAGATACATAAATATCCACAGTATTCCCTCTGTCAGCCTCTGTGGATTGCTGATGCTATATTTAAATATATTCAGCAGATCATAAGAAGTATTTTGTATTCATTAGTGAACATCCATATTTGTTCTAGTACGTGTGCAGGTTAAGTTCACAGTGCTTCCTCATCTGTCTCTTTTCTCTGTCAACAAGTGAAATTGTACAAAAATATTTATACAAAAGGCATTGTAAAGTTTTGCCTAAAGTTAGGTAACCATCTGCATCATAGCAAGAGCTGCAAGCCAGATATATGCTGAGTAAGGAAAACAAAAGTTTGCACTAGAACTCAACCACACCCACATCTAACAGAATGCAAGACAGCAGTCATTCAAAAACAGTCACAGAATATTTATTAGTTGTGAACTTATGTATGTCACTATACTATCTGAATTATCACTTACAAGTAAAAACTACTTCTAATTGTTCACCCACTGCATTGTCTCTGACTAGTAACACTCTTTCATCCTAGTTTTATATATATATATATGTATACATATATATATATATATATATATATATATATATATATATATATATATATATATAGGGTCCACTTCGTAAACTAAATGTCAAATTTCAGTATTTCGAGTCCACAATATCAAACAGTCAGAATCACAAGTTCTCATTATCCCGAGTACCATAATCCCGTATGCTGTATATAAATACAGAGTTTATCTTTAAGAAGGCATACGTTGTACCAAATTAACATTGCTACTATGACTTATCCTCCACCAGGAACAAACAGTAGTATATACCAAACAACTACTCTCAGAAAATGAGAAAAGTGCTTATCATAGATGGATACATTGTCCATCTAGAAGAGAATCCAAACCCAAAAAAGTACTGGTGTTGTAAGTGACAATCACCGTTAAAGTGTAAACATAGGTTAATTACTATAACCGTACCTACTGATGAACAGTTGCTAAAGTTAGCATCCTATAATCATACCGGAGATCTTTCCGAGCAGCAAAAGTACAACCTCTGCAGTGAGTTGCCTTGTTACAATGGGAGGGGTTAGGAGAAACGATAATGCATGTAGAGGGAATCTTGACATTACCTTACATTCCCTGAATGTTAACGACTATCCTATAAAACAGGAGCCTTTGTAGAAAAAAGAATAACGTATGACAGTGGATAAAATACTGTTGTACTGTTTACCACCGTTAATAATTTATACGACCTTAGCACAGCCACCATTTGGCTGATGGATGGCACGTTTTTCTACAAGGGGCTTATTTGTCGTCAACTGTATAGCATACATGGTTTGGTAAAATGTGGAGGTTACAGTAAATCCGTGCCACTACTCTTATCACCTGATGAGCAAAAAGTCATTAAAAGCATACAATCAGATATGCCACTGTGTGTTCCATCTAATGTCAGACCATGGCTTAAACACTACTCTAAAGTATGTCCTATGTGACTTTGAGACTGCTGCAATTAAAAGCATAACAGGGAATATCACCAGAGTGGATTCAAAGGGATGCCTCTTCCACTTTGGCAAAAACATATGGAGAAAGGTTCAACAATTAGGATTAGCCTCTCTATATAATAGCAACATGTCCTTCCAGCTGGCTGTCAAAAGCTTAATTGCTTTAGCATTCCTGCCAGAAGAGGAAGTACTAGAACCCTTCAACACATTAAAAGGTTAATTTCCAATAGAAGGTAGGGAATTAACTCAATACTTTGCTGATTGGTAGGTGTTAGGTAAAAAAAGTTCTCTACATGAACCACAGCATATTGTCAATTTCCTCCTTTGTTTCCAGTTCACTTCTGGAATGTCCACAATCTAAATACATCATTTTTACCTCACACACAAAACTCAGTGGAGGCATGGCATCGTCGCCTGAAGTGTTTACATGGTGCCAAGGCAATGGACCTATCCGTTTTGATGACGACATTAACCAGAAACAGGATAGGGTGGATCAGCTGAGAACAACACTAACAAGTGGGTGTCCGCCATCGCCAAAACGAAGACGAATTCTACGGAGGCACAGCCAGTTTGAACATATTTTAAAATACAAAGAGGAATACTCAACACCTGAATTTCTAACAATGATTGCTAGGGTTCTTCAAATGTAAGTGGACCAAAGGATCGCATTCTGTGGCACTTTACAAGCAACAACAGCGTACTGACAGTATGCACTCATTTCTTTTGTTTTATGCAATTTACTAGTCACTAGCACTTGTTATAGAACTGGGAAAGGAGGGAGTGACACAATGGGAATACACAACAGGTAGAGGGCTAAAACTGTAAAAAAAAAAAAAAAAAAAAAACACATCACAGGCTGAAATTTCGACATTTTGAAGTTACAGTCTTATGAATACTGAGATTCTGATATAGTGCAATTGTGACCATTCGCTACTGTGGACACGAAATACTAAAATTCGACATTTTAGTATTTTGAGTTTACCTAGTGGACCCCTATATACATATATATGCATATATATATATGTGTGTGAGTGTATGCATATATGTATATATATAAATATATATATATATATATTTATAAATATATATATATATATATATATATATATCTATGGATCTATGTTGAATGATCGAAATTACAAAACTTCAAACTCATATGGTCAGGGCCATATGATCAAATTTTTGTAATTTTGAATATTAAAAAAAAAGAGAAAAAAAGACAAAAACAAATTAAAGCACATATATGCAGGGGGGGCAAGCCCTTCTGCACACACCGCTATTAAAATATACCAGCTCCAAGATTGCACTACAGTGAGGAAAAGGGAATATTCCCATTTCGTGCTGTATGGAGATCTCCATTTAAGTGTTCGAAGTTTTAAAACTTTGATCATGTTTTCGGCCATATGAAATTCAAAGTTCTAAACTTCAATCACTTAAATAGGACCCACATATATATATATATATATATATATATATATATATATATATATATATATATATACACATATATATATATAATATGGCTAAACAAAAACTAATATATATATATATATATATATATATATATATATATATATATATATATATATATATATATATATATAAACAAAAACTAATAAATAGTTTGTTCAAAAACAAATAAATAATACAGTGCCATAACAATACTGCTCAGACAAAATTAATCATCAGGATGGCCCCTTATGAATTCCTATGTTTATATTGTAGAAATGACCCCAGGACTGAAGTATATATTAAGCAACCTCACCCTCTGTACTTAACATTTGCAAGCATGTAAAATGAGCATTTATGACCATTATGAATTCCACTTGGGACTGATCAATGGACATCCAATTTACAATAAACAAGAATTACTTAACAAAGACAGCATATTAAAACTCAAATGTTAATCCTACATGAACCTAGAAGTTTAGGCTATACAGATGCAGGAAATTCACATGAAACTTAAGGCATTTGGACATTCAAAATCTATTATAGTCAAACAGATGTTTGGGAACTAACCCAGCAATGATCATTTCTTTGCTGCAGTGCATGGCTGGAAGGATGTTCCATTTAATTTGCTGAATCCTCTTCCTTGACAGGCAGTGAGTCCAGAACTGGTTAAAACTAAGGGTGTGCAGGTAGCCTCCTCAGCATGTGGGCTTGGTGAAAGTAAATCTCTCCCCTGCAGAAAACAATCAAGTTTCTCTTGTTTTGAAAGTTCATGGAAATGTCTTTTTGTATACCAGTCAGCACAGGGTGCAAAGAGCAGTATTCAGAAGACTGAGATAGTCCATGATGCAGGTGAAAATGCATGTGGAACATAAAACATACCTGATGCATAAATGTAAAATAAATGTATGACATTTTATATTGCACAAATAGTGCTATTTCCTATTCTTGCCCAAGTCTTCTTATGCACTTAATTCATTTGTTCTACATTTCTTTGATTTCAACTGCATGCAATAAGAAAATGCAAAAAGATGGCCGCCATTCTGTAGACACTGCATATCTACAGCTCTCCAGATACTCGGAATAAAAATTAACCCTGAGGATATACTACAAGATTTTTTACACTAATTGTTGGCTATAACTATTCTACTACAACTAAATATTGCTTGAGAGGAGAAAGAACCGGAGGAAATTAGTCAAACCTCACAGGATTAGATCTGATTGTCTGTCTGACTCTGAACAGAGTATTAAACAAAAGAACTGACTAGTAATCGTGGATATTTACTAGTTAGTTATACTAGAGTTTTGCTTTACTTCACAATGTCAAAAGAAGAAAAAAGTATGGAAACAACAACTAAAACCAAATTATCAGCACTTCATTCACCAGAAAAAGATTCAACAATAAAATGGCAGAAGACTATAAAACAGCAGGAACTTTTAAAAGATGGAATGACAAATAAACCGGATCAACTGGCTAACATGGAAGATATTAAAACTGCTTTGTTGCCCATTCAAGAAGCTTTGAAAGAACTATCAAACCAGGTACTTTCTTTTGGTGCCACATGCAGTCAAATTCTTGAAAGGATGGATAAATCAGAAGCTAGAATATCCGAAAATGAGGACAGAATAACATTGCTTACAAAAAAAAACAGACATTCATGACCTGGATATTCAGTCTATGCAAAATAAAATTCTGGACTTGGAGGCAAGATCCAGAAGGAACAACATAATCATTAGAGGAATTCCAGAAACTATCCAATATAATGATTTAATTTCTACCATCATACAAATACTCAAAATATTGTTCAATGACTCTGACATCGCTAAGCAAATAATTATAGAAAGAGCCCATAGAGCTCTCAGAGAAACACAAGCCTCAAACATTCCTAGACCAGTTTACATCAAAATACTCAACTACCAGGATGTAAATAAAATAATTCTAACTGTTAAAAAGAATGGAGGTTATATTATGTGGCAAAATAATAGTTTCTATGGGACAGGATTTACCATTGCAAATAAGACAAGCCAGACAAGCATTATCTCCATACTGTAAGTTCCTCATTGAAAAGAACATTACATTTCAAATGAAATACCCTAACACATTAATTTTTACAGTTGATGGATCCAAATATTCCATATCTACAAAAAAAGAAGCAAAAGTTACCTTTCTGAAGATTTTTAAGTCTCTTCCAGCTTCGGAAGCTTAACTTGGCCAGCCAGTCTGTTTACAGCAACGTGGATACTGGGATTCCATGCTTACTACGTCTCGAGGCTTCAAAATCCTTTGTTTGTTCTTTTTTCTTCACCAGGCCCCTTGGTAAATATTTACTTAGTTTCTTTTTGCAGCTCCAGCTCGTCCACGAAGATTTTCCGAACTTTTATGGCTTCTACGAACTGTGTCCCTTCGCGAAGTAACAGGAAGTCCTTTGGGTGCTGCTGAGGGTCCGCTTTCGAGGTGGTGCATCCGGAAGTCCGTTCGCGTAATGGTTCCCCCATCGCGAACTTGAAGAATAAGATTACATGATCAGGAAGAAGGAGGATCTCTGTGGAAGAAGGGGAAGCTAGTTGGACTGTAAAACGAGTGTCCGTGGACATTTAATGTATGTTACAGCTTTTATTTCTTTAAAGGGAACTGTGAATCCATTCAGGTAGGATTACAACTGAACTAATAACGTACTGGTTAAAATGTGTTATTTAACTGATATTGTAGAAGTAGGATAACTTTATCATAGTTATTATCTTTTCTTAGCTAGTTTATTCTGAGTGTGGTTGTGTTAATAACATTGTTGTATACTGTATTATTTATTTTCCTGTCTTGATGTGTTTTAATACTGCAAATGTTTAGATACAAAGGGGATTTAGTGTTGGGATAGTAAATAGATAAAAAGATCAGAAGATATTATATCCTGGCATTTCTAGGAAAGTGAAGGCTATCTTCTTTTATACTGGCATGTGGTTCTGACTGTTTTGGGTACTGTGTTATTTAGTTATCATTTTATATATTCAAGTATAGTGCCCAGTAAAGCATAGGTAGTGCTATTTGTATTCACCTGTTTTGCTGTCATTATAATGTTAAATAAGTTAGATTATATAAACAAAGTCAGATTTAATGCTTTATTTATAGGTTAAACATTTGTTTTTTCTCTTTTCTAGATAACAAAATATATAGTGAATTATCTTGAAGTCAATAATGTTATTGTTTAATAGGGTACTGTCATATATCTGTTTAGGTTAGATTTCAATAAGATAGTTAGCTATATTAGGGTAATACAACTAATTAATATAACTAATAATATATGTGAACTATTAGAGAGGTAGAATAGTAATTTTGAGTGTATTGAAGATCATTTATGTTAACTAAATAATGTGCTCAAGAGCTGTGGATAGTTATCAGTGTTTAGTAGGGAATGTTTTGGTTAGGCTTTGTAGAGTTAAATGTAGTTTCTATAGGTTTTTTGCATGTTTTTGGTGTTTTATTTTGTAAGATAAAGAAAAGATGTTTAGTAAGGCTGTGTACCCATAAAAGTTTTAACAGTGTAAAAAACCTATGTATGTCCTGGTCCAGGGGAATAGTGGATAGGCACTGGTTAGGGATGGGATGTCAAGATTGCTTCCAGACATTATATACTGTGCTAATACATTTGAATTTAGTATCGTCCCTCAATTTCAAAATATCTTTAAAAGATTTAAAAATCTTAGTATGTGGATAGTAGACTCATGGAATACTAAAGGGCTCCAGAACTTGAAAAAAAGGAAATTATTCTTTCATTTATTTCTCCAGTCAAAGGCATGTTTTATTTTATTACAAGAAACCCATTTGACCAATGATCAATGAACTGTTCTTAAGAATAAGAAATGGATTAGAGAGGTGGTAGCTTCGGAAGGGACAACTAATAGTGCAGGGGTGGTGATTATTATTAAAAACCAACATCAAGAGAAAATTCTAGATTTTAAAATAGACAAAGAGGGAAGATGGTGTTATGTGATTCTTTCATCTAAACTTTATGATAAACCGGTGATACTTCTTAATATATATGCCCCATGTACCAATCAACAACTTTTTATAACATCACTCTATTTTATCCTGAATCAATATAATAATTATTATATAATAATAGGAGGTGATTGGAACACATACCAAGATCCCAAATTAGATAAATCAAGTTCACACAGGTCCTTTAATAACCAAGCAGTGATAGCACTACAGGAACTTAAAACAGATTTTAAACTATATGATCCATTTAAATACACAAATAATCAAATGAATGCAAATAACTTTACATTTTATTCAAGTTTTCATAAAATGTGAAGTAATGCACAAAAAACCAAAGACAAGCAAAGAATAATCCACGACCTTGAAGAAAGGAACCAGAACTCTGTTAAAGTCCACAAGGCTGTATTTTTATTTCTGAAGTGTTCCAAAAGTCACAGATAAAATCACACTGAAGTATTCCAAAAATCACAGATAAAATCACACAAGCGCTTTCGCTCAGGCAGTCCTGAGCTTTATCAAGTGAAAACAAAATGCAGTATGCAGTAACCTCCATTAAATAGCCTAGCAATTATACAATTAATTAATTAGTAAGTCTAGTACTAAGGTGTGGTGCTTTGGAGTTGGATGTTAAAAAGTTAGTCATTATACCAACTCAAAAATGAAATGTTTGCAACAACATCTGCACTTAAATAAAAATGACTAATCATAAAAAACATTTTAAAATACCAGTTTCCTAGGTTTCAGAACATAAAAGTCTGAAGTCTGGTTGGGGTTGTAGATTGTTAAGAAATATGCTTAAAGATGTGTTTGGATTGTCAGTGAATTGTTAAAAACTTTTTTCTTTTTATTATTACTTTGCACTGATAAAGACATGCAATAAAATGTGCGTGAGATATTTTTGATGCCCATCCATATACCATTTCATATAGAATTTGATTTATTAGTCAGAATCCTAAAACCGTGGATGTTCAGTAATTTAATATGCTGTGTGGGGATGCTGTAGTATGAAGGGGTCAAGTATGAGAGTTATAACCTAGCCCTCCTAAGCTTGAGGACGGTTTAATGCTGATCATCCCATTCAGACCTGGTGGCTTCCTGCATTCAGTCTCAACTGCCATAATAGTTCACGGTAGCCCAAGGTGGATTCCCAGTCACCACCTCTTGCATCTGGCTCAACCTGTTCCAGAACTAGAAACTGAATTTTGGGATCTGGGCAGGAGAGTGAGTGTTTATAGAAGGCATTGGTTTCCTTCTTCCTGGTCATGTCATAAAGATGTTCGTAGATCGTTTCCTTAATTCCCTCTCAGTTTTGCCCACATAGAAACTTTGACAGTTGGTGCACATCCCCAAGTATACGACCCTCTAGAGGCACAGGTGTAAAATCCAGTGGGGTGTATCTTGTAGTTCCTAGACGGGAGGTATGGTGCTGTTTCTTTAGATATGGCATGACATTGGGCACAGGCACCACATCTGAAAGTGCCCAGCCTTGGTTGTTTTACCTTCATCTTTTTTCTTTGATTTCTTTCAAATAATTCCTTTAGATTGGCCCTCTTTTACGAACAAAACTGGGTTTAGGTGGTATATAGTCTTTTAGCTCTACAAAGAGGGTTAAAACCGACCAGAGATGTAAGATTGTTTCTTCCAATTCATAGGAATTTGATGAGTATGTGTGTGCAAAACTGTTAGTGTGAACAGTATCCTTGTTTTGTGTATTGTTGGTCACTGGTACAAACCCCTAGTATTGGTTTGTAGAGGGAATGTCGTGCAGATTTTACCTCTGCTGCTAGAGTTAGAAATAGTTCCAGAGGGTAACCTCTCTCCAAAAAGCTTTTTCAAAATTCCACCTCAGAATCAAAATCTTTCTCCGTACTGCATATTCTACTTGCTCTGATGAGCTGCCCTTAATGATCCCCTCTTTTGATATGGTGGGTGGGCACTTTCAAGTGTAGCAAGGAGTTGGAAAATGTTGCCTTGCGATGTAGTTTGGAATGGAAAGTTTTCTGATTGTAGTCCTTGTAAAGAGTAATGTCCAGATAATGAAGTTCGTGCTGATCCACTGTGTGTGTGAATTGTAGGAAATTCGTTGTTGAATTGATGTGTATAAGGAATTCAGATAGGTTCCCTTCAGAGCCAGACCATAAAATACAGATGTCATCCAAATAGCGTCTGTAGAACAGAATGTGATCTTTCCATGGGGTATTAGAGCGAATGTATGCTCCCACATGTGCAATATTACATTTGCGTAGAAGGATGCACAAGATGCCCCATGGCAACCCCTTGCGTTGCGGTATAATTCACCATTAAAAAGATGAAGTTGTTGGACAAAACCATCTCCATCATTTCGGTGAGCAAGTTGGACATTTTGTTACTAAGGGTTGTCTTCTGGCCTAGAAATTGGGCAAACCATTCCAAACCTATTTGATGAGGGATGCTGGAAAACAGATCTTTGATGTCCACTGTGACCATTAAGGTGTCTGGGGAGTAGCAAGAGGTGGGAATGTCCCGGAGGAAGTGCCAAGAATCCTTGCAAACGTGGGACAATAGAGATGTGTATTCTTTAGTCATGTAATCAATAAATTTTCCCAGGGCTCAGTCACTCCACCTGCTCCTGATACAATCGGCCGGAATTGTAGTGGATTTATTCCTTTATGGGTTTTAGGTATCCCAAAGATGACTGGTATTCTGGGCTTTTCCACATGTAAGTAGTTATAGACCTTTTCATTGATGGCCTGTTGTAATAGAAGGTCAGTAAGATAGTACTTAATCTCAGCAAAGGCTATATTGATCTCGTTTCGTGAAACCGTCTCGTATTGTTCGTCATTCTGCAACATAATGTGCATGTAGGCTTCGTAGTCCTCTGAGAACATAAGGACAATTCCCCCTCCTTTATCAGGTTTCATGACCCTGATTTTTTCTTCATGCAAGTGATCAATAAAATTCATTTCTTGTTCAGAAAATTTGGATGAAGTAGAATTTCTTGATTATTATATACTTTCCTGAAGTCATTGTCCACTAACTTTTCAAAGAAGAGAATTATTGGGTGTAGTGGGGGGTTAAAGAGACTTGTACGCGTTGGGCCTGCTGCATTAAGTGTTTGCCCTTTAAAAATCAAATTTAAATTTAAAGCTCTGGTAAACATTTTAAATCTATCAGAGCTTGTGTTAAATTCATGGGTTTAGTTGGGACAAAATGTAACCCTCGGGTGAAAATATCAAAAGCATTTGTAGGAAGGTTCATGTCCGTGTAATTGTATATGGCAAAGTTGTTTCTCCTTAAAATAGTGCAGTTACCCTCAATATTAGTAGGGTTTTGGTTGTGTAAACCCAGATTTGGGGCTTGGTCAGTTGTAGGGTCATCCAGGGATGTTAGGGTAGTGGGTGTGTGGTGGTTTGTTAGTGAACAAAATTCCAAGACCTCGGTGCCTGTCTTTGTCTCTGTCCCCAAACCCGGTCTGGCGGGTTCTGCTGAAAATCCTGGTTGTTAGTACCCTTCTGTTCTTCTCTGCTAGCCTTTCACTTCTTCTAAGGGGTTCCTCTTGTCTGTCATATGTGTCACTAGCCCTATCTGTGTTTGTGGTGTTGTTTTGGAAGAAGTTTTATTGTAACCATTGGGGCTAGGGTAGGCAAGGCCATCCCTGTATTCGATGAGATCACGTTCTAATTTTCTTAGTTTTCTGTTAAGAATCTTATCACAAAAACATCAACATTATCAAAAACCTTGTCATAGTTTGATTTAAAAGCACTAAAATTAGTACTAGATGTTAACTCATTGTTTAAAGTGTCTAGCTCAGTCATTAATGCTTGTGCTTTCAGTTCATATTCCCTACCATTAAATGCAACATCTCAATCCAGCTTTATCAAAATCTCACACAAGTTAAAATAATAATCAGTACCATACTGAACATTGTTTGGAAATTTAAAAAAGCGTAGCCCTTTCGGGACACGTTTTACTTTCAGACATTCATTCAAATAGTCTATCTCTAGCTGTGTACTCCTTAAGGAGTATAATTTGTCCTTGAACAAGTCCATGCTCTGATCAAAGTTAGAAAAATTGTTAGTGTTGTTACTACCTTTAGAAAAGGTGAAGCGTTGTCCAGCCCATTTTGTAAAGTTTACATCCTTGTTTCTATGTTTCAGAGCAGGATTACTAGTTCCATTGGTCCCTGGTTGTACGTTTGTTTCAGGAGCTCTGGTAGCTTCATGGCGATGAGTAAAGTTGTTTCTTTTGGATCCGGCGCCAGACATGTCCGTGGAGGATATAGTGGAGCTTGTACCCTCTTCCGTGTCTGCAATTACCGGTAATCCAAAGTTGTTTTGTAGTGCTTGCTGCTGGTTGCAAGCTAGCCCTGGTGAAGCAGCCGTGGTGGGTTTCAGCAAGTTAGTGAGCTCCTTGAGTGCAATCAGTACTTGGTTGAACTCCGCTCTGCTCACCGGAAGATCATTTGTAGTGTTTTTCAGCATTTCAGGAGTTTCTCCTGGGTTAAAGGTTTCTTCTCCATTGGCCATGGCAGACAGGATCAAGTGAAGTAATGCACAAAAAACCAAAGACAAGCAAAGAATAATCCACGACCTTGAAGAAAGGAACCAGAACTCTGTTAAAGTCCACAAGGCTGTATTTTTATTTCTGAAGTGTTCCAAAAGTCACAGATAAAATCACACTGAAGTATTCCAAAAATCACAGATAAAATCACACAAGCGCTTTCGCTCAGGCAGTCCTGAGCTTTATCAAGTGAAAACAAAATGCAGTATGCAGTAACCTCCATTAAATAGCCTAGCTACCCCCACTACACCCAATAATTCTCTTCTTTGAAAAGTTAGTGGAGAATGACTTCAGGAAAGTATATAATAATCAAGAAATTCTACTTCATCCAAATTTTTCTGAACAAGAAATGAATTTTATTGAACACTTGCATGAAGAAAAAATCAGGGTCATGAAACCTGATAAAGGAGTGGGAATTGTCCTTATGTTCTCAGAGGACTACGAAGCCTACATGCACATTATGTTGCAGAATGACGAACAATACGAGACGGTTTCACGAAACGAGATCAATATAGCCTTTGCTGAGATTAAGTACTATCTTACTGACCTTCTATTACAACAGGCCATCAATGAAAAGGTCTATAACTACTTACATGTGGAAAAGCCCAGAATACCAGTCATCTTTGGGATACCTAAAACCCATAAAGGAATAAATCCACTACAATTCCGGCCGATTGTATCAGGAGCAGGTGGAGTGACTGAGCCCCTGGGAAAATTTATTGATTACATGACTAAAGAATACACATCTCTATTGTCCCACGTTTGCAAGGATTCTTGGCACTTCCTCCGGGACATTCCCACCTCTTGCTACTCCCCAGACACCTTAATGGTTACAGTGGACATCAAAGATCTGTTTTCCAGCATCCCTCATCAAATAGGTTTGGAATGGTTTGCCCAATTTCTAGGCCAGAAGACAACCCTTAGTAACAAAATGTCCAACTTGCTCACCGAAATGATGGAGATGGTTTTGTCCAACAACTTCATCTTTTTTAATGGTGAATTATACCGGCAACGCAAGGGTTGCCATGGGGCATCTTGTGCATCCTTCTACACAAATGTAATATTGCACATGTGGGAGCATACATTCGTTCTAATACCCCCATGGAAAGATCACATTCTGTTCTACAGACGCTATTTGGATGACATCTGTATTTTATGGTCTGGCTCTGAAGGGAACCTATCTGAATTCCTTATACACATCAATTCAACAACGAATTTCCTACAATTCACACACACAGTGGATCAGCACGAACTTCATTATCTGGACATTACTCTTTACAAGGACTACAATCAGAAAACTTTCCATTCCAAACTACATCGCAAGGCAACATTTTCCAACTCCTTGCTACACTTCGAAAGTGCCCACCCACCATATCAAAAGAGGGGATCATTAAGGGGCAGCTCATCAGAGCAAGTAGAATATGCAGTCGGAGAAAGATTTTGATTCTGAGGTGGAATTTTGAAAAAGCTTTTTTGGAGAGAGGTTACCCTCTGGAACTATTTCTAACTCTAGCAGCAGAGGTAAAATCTGCACGACATTCCCTCTACAAACCAATACTGGGGGGGGGTTTGTACCAGTGACCAACAATACACAAAACAAGAAAACTGTTCACACTAACAGTTTTGCACACACATACTCATCAAATTCCTATGAATTGGAAGAAACAATCTTACATCACTGGCCGGTTTTAACCCTCTTTGAAGAACTAAAAGACTATATACCACCTAAACCCAGTTTTGTTCGTAAAAGAGGGGCCAATCTAAAGGAATTATTTGAAAGAAATCAAAGAAAAAAGATGAAGGTAAAACAACCAAGGCTGGGCACTTTCAGATGTGGTGCCTGTGCCCAATGTCATGCCATATCTAAAGAAACAGCACCATACCTCCCGTCTAGGAACTACAAGATACACCCCACTGGATTTTACACCTGTGCCTCTAGAGGGGTCGTATACTTGGGGATGTGCACCAACTGTCAAAGTTTCTATGTGGGCAAAACTGAGAGGGAATTAAGGAAACGTATCTACGAACATCTTTATGACATGACCAGGAAGAAGGAAACCAATGCCTTCTATAAACACTCACTCTCCTGCCCAGATCCCAAAATTCAGTTTCTAGTTCTGGAACAGGTTGAGCCAGATGCAAGAGGTGGTGACTGGGAATCCACCTTGGGCTACCGTGAACTATTATGGCAGTTGAGACTGAATGCAGGAAGCCACCAGGTCTGAATGGGATGATCAGCATTAAACCGGTCCTCAAGCTTAGGATGGCTAGGTTATAACTCTCATACTTGACCCCCTTCATACTACAGCATCCCCACACAGCATATTAAATTACTGAACATCCACGGTTTTAGGATTCTGACTAATAAATCAAATTCTATATGAAATGGTATATGGATGGGCATCAAAAATATCTCACGCACATTTTATTGCATGTCTTTATCAGTGCAAAGTAATAATAAAAAGAAAAAAGTTTTTAACAATTCACTGACAATCCAAACACATCTTTAAGCATATTTCTTAACAATCTACAACCCCAACCAGACTTCAGACTTTTATGTTCTGAAACCTAGGAAACTGGTATTTTAAAATGTTTTTATGATTAGTCATTTTTATTTAAGTGCAGATGTTGTTGCAAACATTTCATTTTGCGTTGGTATAATGACTAACTTTTTTAACATCCAACTCCAAAGCACCACACCTTAGTACTAGACTTACTAATTAATTAATTGTATAATTGCTAGGCTATTTAATGGAGGTTACTGCATACTGCATTTTGTTTTCACTTGATAAAGCTCAGGACTGCCTGAGCGAAAGCGCTTGTGTGATTTTATCTGTGATTTTTGGAATACTTCAGTGTGATTTTATCTGTGACTTTTGGAACACTTCAGAAATAAAAATACAGCCTTGTGGACTTTAACAGAGTTCTGGTTCCTTTCTTCAAGGTCGTGGATTATTCTTTGCTTGTCTTTGTTTTTTTGTGCATTACTTCACTTGATCCTGTCTGCCATGGCCAATGGAGAAGAAACCTTTATCCCAGGAGAAACTCCTGAAATCTGAAAAACACTACAAATGATCTTCCGGTGAGCAGAGCGGAGTTCAACCAAGTACTGGTTGCACTCAAGGAGCTCACTAACTTGCTGAAACCCACCACGGCTGCTTCACCAGGGCTAGCTTGCAACCAGCAGCAAGCACTACAAAACAACTTTGGATTACGGTAATTGCGGACCCGGAAGAGGTACAAGCTCCACTATATCCTCCACGGACATGTCTGGCGCCGGATCCAAAGAAACAACTTTACTGCCGCCATGAAGCTACCAGAGCTCCTGAAACAAACGTACAACCAGGGACCAATGGAACTAGTAATCCTGCTCTGAAACATAGAAACAAGGATGTAAACTTTACAAAATGGGCTGGACAACGCTTCACCTTTTCTAAAGGTAGTAACAACACTAACAATTTTTCTAACTTTGATCAGAGCATGGACTTGTTCAAGGAGAAATTATACTCCTTAAGGTACACAGCTAGAGATAGACTATTTGAATGAATGTCTGAGAGTAAGCGTGTCCCGAAGGGCTACGCTTTTTAAATTTCAAACAATGTTCAGTATGGTACTGATTATTATTTTAACTTGTGTGAGATTTTTGATAAAGCTGGATTGGAGATGTTGCATTTAATGGTAGGGAACATGAACTGAAAGCACAAGCATTAATGACTGAGCTAGACACTTTAAACAATGAGTTAACATCTAGTACTAATTTTAGTGCTTTTAAATCAAACTATGACAAGGTTTTTGATAATGTTGATGTTTTTTGTGATAAGATTCTTAACAGAAAACTAAGAAAATTAGAACGTGATCTCATCGAATACAGGGATGGCCTTGCCTACCCTAGCCCCAATGGTTACAATAAAACTTCTTCCAAAAACAACACCACAAACACAGATAGGGCTAGTGACACATATGACAGACAAGAGGAACCCCTTAGAAGAAGTGAAAGGCTAGCAGAGAAGAACAGAAGGGGTACTAACAACCAGGATTTTCAGCAGAACCCCGGCCAGACCGGGGTTTGGGGACAGAGACAAAGACAGGCACCGAGGTCTTGGAATTTTGTTCACTAACAAACCACCACACACCCACTACCCTAACATCCCTGGATGACCCTACAACTGACCAAGCCCCAAATCTGGGTTTACACAACCAAAACCCTACTAATATTGAGGGTAACTGCACTATTTTAAGGAGAAACAACTTTGCCATATACAATTACACGGACATGAACCTTCCTACAAATGCTTTTGATATTTTCACCCGAGGGTTACATTTTGTCCCAACTAAACCCATGAATTTAACACAAGCTCTGATAGATTTAAAAATGTTTACCAGAGCTTTAAATTTAAATTTGATTTTAAAGGGCAAACACTTAATGCAGCAGGCCCAGCGTACAAGTCTCTTTAACCCCCACTACACCCAATAATTCTCTTCTTTGAAAAGTTAGTGGAGAATGACTTCAGGAAAGTATATAATAATCAAGAAATTCTACTTCATCCAAATTTTTCTGAACAAGAAATGAATTTTATTGAACACTTGCATGAAGAAAAAATCAGGGTCATGAAACCTGATAAAGGAGGGGGAATTGTCCTTATGTTCTCAGAGGACTACGAAGCCTACATGCACATTATGTTGCAGAATGAAGAACAATACGAGACGGTTTCACGAAACGAGATCAATATAGCCTTTGCTGAGATTAAGTACTATCTTACTGACCTTCTGTTACAACAGGCCATCAATGAAAAGGTCTATAACTACTTACATGTGGAAAAGCCCAGAATACCAGTCATCTTTGGGATACCTAAAACCCATAAAGGAATAAATCCACTACAATTCCGGCCGATTGTATCAGGAGCAGGTGGAGTGACTGAGCCCCTGGGAAAATTTATTGATTACATGACTAAAGAATACACATCTCTATTGTCCCACGTTTGCAAGGATTCTTGGCACTTCCTCCGGGACATTCCCACCTCTTGCTACTCCCCAGACACCTTAATGGTCACAGTGGACATCAAAGATCTGTTTTCCAGCATCCCTCATCAAATAGGTTTGGAATGTTTTGCCCAATTTCTAGGCCAGAAAACCCTTAGTAACAAAATGTCCAACTTGCTCACCGAAATGATGGAGATGGTTTTGTCCAACAACTTCATCTTTTTTAATGGTGAATTATACCGGCAACGCAAGGGGGTTGCCATGGGGGCATCTTGTGCATCCTTCTACGCAAATGTAATATTGCACATGTGGGAGCATACATTCGTTCTAATACCCCCATGGAAAGATCACATTCTGTTCTACAGACGCTATTTGGATGACATCTGTATTTTATGGTCTGGCTCTGAAGGGAACCTATCTGAATTCCTTATACACATCAATTCAACAACGAATTTCCTACAATTCACACACACAGTGGATCAGCACGAACTTCATTATCTGGACATTACTCTTTACAAGGACTACAATCAGAAAACTTTCCATTCCAAACTACATCGCAAGGCAACATTTTCCAACTCCTTGCTACACTTCGAAAGTGCCCACCCACCATATCAAAAGAGGGGATCATTAAGGGCAGCTCATCAGAGCAAGTAGAATATGCAGTACGGAGAAAGATTTTGATTCTGAGGTGGAATTTTGAAAAAGCTTTTTTTGGAGAGAGGTTACCCTCTGGAACTATTTCTAACTCTAGCAGCAGAGGTAAAATCTGCACGACATTCCCTCTACAAACCAATACTAGGGGTTTGTACCAGTGACCAACAATACACAAAACAAGGATACTGTTCACACTAACAGTTTTGCACACACATACTCATCAAATTCCTATGAATTGGAAGAAACAATCTTACATCACTGGCGGTTTTAACCCTCTTTGAAGAACTAAAAGACTATATACCACCTAAACCCAGTTTTGTTCGTAAAGAGGGGCCAATCTAAAGGAATTATTTGAAAGAAATCAAAGAAAAAGATGAAGGTAAAACAACCAAGGCTGGGCACTTTCAGATGTGGTGCCTGTGCCCAATGTCATGCCATATCTAAAGAAACAGCACCATACCTCCCGTCTAGGAACTACAAGATACACCCCACTGGATTTTACACCTGTGCCTCTAGAGGGTCGTATACTTGGGGATGTGCACCAACTGTCAAAGTTTCTATGTGGGCAAAACTGAGAGGGAATTAAGGAAACGTATCTACGAACATCTTTATGACATGACCAGGAAGAAGGAAACCAATGCCTTCTATAAACACTCACTCTCCTGCCCAGATCCCAAAATTCAGTTTCTAGTTCTGGAACAGGTTGAGCCAGATGCAAGAGGTGGTGACTGGGAATCCACCTTGGGCTACCGTGAACTATTATGGCAGTTGAGACTGAATGCAGGGAAGCCACCAGGTCTGAATGGGATGGTCAGCATTAAACCGGTCCTCAAGCTTAGGAGGGCTAGGTTATAACTCTCATACTTGA
The DNA here is from genome assembly GCF_019279795.1 of Protopterus annectens. NCBI lineage: Eukaryota > Metazoa > Chordata > Ceratodontiformes > Protopteridae > Protopterus > Protopterus annectens. The sequence continues at coordinate 1,137,146,470 of NC_056725.1, forward strand.
CCCCCTTCATACTACAGCATCCCCACACAGCATATTAAATTACTGAACATCCACGGTTTTAGGATTCTGACTAATAAATCAAATTCTATATGAAATGGTATATGGATGGGCATCAAAAATATCTCACGCACATTTTATTGCATGTCTTTATCAGTGCAAAGTAATAATAAAAAGAAAAAAGTTTTTAACAATTCACTGACAATCCAAACACATCTTTAAGCATATTTCTTAACAATCTACAACCCCAACCAGACTTCAGACTTTTATGTTCTGAAACCTAGGAAACTGGTATTTTAAAATGTTTTTTATGATTAGTCATTTTAAGTGCAGATGTTGTTGCAAACATTTCATTTTTTGAGTTGGTATAATGACTAACTTTTTTAACATCCAACTCCAAAGCACCACACCTTAGTACTAGACTTACTAATTAATTAATTGTATAATTGCTAGGCTATTTAATGGAGGTTACTGCATACTGCATTTTGTTTTCACTTGATAAAGCTCAGGACTGCCTGAGCGAAAGCGCTTGTGTGATTTTATCTGTGATTTTTGGAATACTTCAGTGTGATTTTATCTGTGACTTTTGGAACACTTCAGAAATAAAAATACAGCCTTGTGGACTTTAACAGAGTTCTGGTTCCTTTCTTCAAGGTCGTGGATTATTCTTTGCTTGTCATAAAATGTGGTCCAGGATCGATTTTTTTCTAATTTCAGATGTACTAATGTCTTTTGATCCCTGTGTATCCATACAAGCTCGACATTTGTCGGATCATTCTTGGATCACATTAACTTTTAACAAGGACACTAGACAGAATATACGTCTTAGAGGTTGTAATTGGTCCTTAAATCCATATTTATTAAATAAAGAAGATATAATAAAAGAAGTTCAAGAGACCTTTAATCAGCTATTAGCTAATCTTTCTAAATACAGACATCCGTCTGACATAGAATGGGCAACGACCAAAGCACAAATAAGAGGAATTTTTCTTCAAAAGGCTACTTATTATAAGAAAATACAATCGAGAGACATACAAGAACTGGAAACTAAAATTAAATTACTGGATCAGGATTTAATTGGGAATTATAGTAAACAAACTGAAACGGAGTTATTAAAATGTCAGAAGGACCTTTCTTTACTTCAAAATAGTAAATTATCATTCTATGAACAGAAAATGCTGGTAAAATACGCTAATCATATGCAGACCCCTTCAAAAGCACTAGCGCGTATCATTAATCAATTGAAAATACCTTCTCAGATTTCTGAAATACACTTTAACAATAAAACATACACCAATACTGAAGACATTATGAATGCCTTTGAATTAATATTTTCTCAAATCTATGGTGAACATCAGGAATTAGGTATAAACAAGAGTAATAATGACTTTCTGCAGAAGATTATCTTTCTGAAAATTGGTGATGAGTTTCATATGAATTTAGTAAAACCAATTTCCTCAGAGGAGATAACAGATACAATTAAGAATTTGAAGCCATATAAAGCTCCAGGACCGGATGGTTTGACTACGGAATTTTACAAAACTTTTAGTAATACATTGGGGAAAATACTTCCACATGTATTTAACTATATAATTAATAATAAAATTACTGACCCGCACTTTAATGCTTCGAAAACTATTCTTATACCGAAAGAGAATGCTGATTTGCAAAATCCGGATAATTATAGACCTATTTCACTTTTGTATATAGACATGAAAATTATGACATCGATTTTGGCTAATAGATTGAAGAAGGTAATTAACCTGATAATATCAGAGGAACAAGCTGGTTTTATAAATGGCAGACAAACTACAGATAATACGTTATCATTTCATACACTAATTTCTTATGCCACTCATAAAAATTTTAATGCTTATGCACTTATAATTGATGCGCAAAAAGCTTTTGATAGAGTTAATTTGAAATTTTTGTTTGATATTTTATCATATTTTAATATACCTCAAGACTTTATTTTAACATTAAAAAAACTATATAATAATCCCTATACAAATCTAGTTATTAATAAAAACCTCTCAAAAAGAATACAAATTAAGAATGGTACCCGTCAAGGATGTCCGTTATCTCCTATACTATTCAATCTATATTTAGAACCATTATTTCTACATATCAAACAAAATATCTATCACAATGCTCCAATAATATATGGTACGAAAATTTTCATGGCTGCTTTTGCGGATGATCTAAATATGTACTGTACGACACCTGTTTCAGATACCAAGAAAATATTAAAAGCAGTAGAAGACTTTGCAAAAGTATCTAATTACAAAATTAATTTTAGAAAAACCAAGTTATTTCCTTTAAAGACGCCTACACCCTTTTCGCTTTTACCATTGGTAGGGCAGGTAAAATCCGAAGAAAAAATAAAATATTTGAGTATTGTTTTTTCAACAGACAATAGAGACTTTTATGTGAACAATGTTAAGTTAATTTGGGAGCATATAGTGTCTGATTTAAAAAGATGGAATAATTTGAAATTACCAATAATGGCAAAGACCTCAATTATTAAAATGAACATACTTCCCAGAATATTATATATTTTTAGAGCTACTCAAGTCCAAATTTCTAGGAAATTCTTCAAACAACTTCATACGGAATTAGGTAGATTTGTATGGAAACCTAGAAAAACTAGGCTATCCTATGATAAACTGATGACTCCGAAAAACAGGGGTGGTTTAGAGTTACCGAATTTTGAAGCATATTATTTAATAATAAATGCTAATAGAATTCTAAGAGTGGTTAACTTTGACAGGTCCAGTCCTAAATGGTCACCCAAGTGGTTGATTCTGAATTATAAACATGTTGCTGGACTGGGTATTAATTGTAAGGCATTACCTTTTTTAAATAAAGATACCCTTAAAATGTACACTCTGATGGAACATATCAGAGTATATATAATATCAGTACAAAGTCTGTTTAACTCACTAAATCTCTTACAACATATGATGACTTTTCAACCATTTCATAAGAACCCGAATTTGAAAATTGGTAATCAACTGATAGATCTTAAAAAATTCCCACTTATAAGTGATTTAACCATACTTGATTTATATCCCTTCCTCGGTATCTCAATACACGACATGTTAAGAGAGATGAATCTTCCTAACTCGTATTTAATTATAATGAGACAGTTAAAGGATCTATCAATAAGTTATTTTAGTAATAGTAATTTTAAAATTAAAGAAGAAGATTTAACCATTTGCCTAAACTTATGGCAAACTCTTATGCAGGACTGTAAATATATAACGGCTTCATATAATTTGATAAAAGACATGAAATATAATAACCAAATACTTTTATCCAAATACTGGAAGGAGAAATTGTTAATGATTGAAGGTAGTAAAATATTGAAAGCAATTAATGTAACCCTAAAATCAGTATCTCTTCAAAAGTTATTATTAACTCAGTTGATGATATTTAATAATGCGTATTACACTCGTCTCACTCTATATAAATTCAACTCTAAAAACTCACCTAAATGCCCATATTGTATAGATCAAATGGCTGACCTTTTACACATGTTCTGGAGTTGTAAATGTATTTTCAAACTTTGGAATTCTTTAAAAATTCAATTACAAAAAATGGGATATCAACAGTCTACACTTTCTTGGGAGTTTATGATTCTTCATATTCCTCCAAATAATTTGGATAGATCCCAAAGGATCATACTCATAAATATTTTCCTGTTAATGAAGCTGTATATAGCTACAAATTGGCTGAATCCATCCCAGACTTCATGGGAAAACTTTAAGAGTGTAGCGATAAAACATATCTTAGCACATAAATTACTAATTAAAGATCATAAGAAAAGTATAAATAACACAAAAATATGGGAACAAATATTTAATATTGTATTAGCTTAAGGTTCCAATCCACTTTTCCCTGGGAAGTACATACTAAATATGGAGCTTAGTATAGATAGCCT